>NC_056743.1:1380513727-1380603727 GCF_019279795.1 Protopterus annectens
ATACTACCAAGGCAGCCAGGCCAGTCACTGTGCATGAGCCTGCACATTCTGGGACCTCTCTGCAGCAGCTGTATGGGAAGACATCACATATTAATCACACCTGCGCAGTCACAAGTTGAACTTTTTCCATACTTAGAGATACATAAGAGTCCATGCTTACAGATAGGTGGGTCATTCTGTGCTTGGGCTTCTTGGATGCACTGGTCCAAGACTGCACCCCTCCTCCACTTCAGGTCATTATGGTGATGACGTACCTGATCACCAGTCCGGGGTATGCCAGTGGCACTGGTGAGATCACATGCAAGCTGGTCTCAGGCCTCCTCTTTTTACTGCGAGTCCAGGTACTGATCCTACAGCAGCCTGCCTTCATGGTTTTTAACTAGGAACCCAACCATGAACCTGGACTCCTGGATGCCCCGACATTGTGCTCAGAAGCCACACCTTCTCCGACACCAGCCATTTTGGTCCTGCTGTGTGCAATCCCAAATGGTTATGGCTATATTCCCACCTGTGCGATTTAAATATGGCTGTTTTCACACACTTCATGATTGGCCAGTTTTAATATGTGCACTATGCTTAGCTCCATGTAAATCTGCATAGCAATTCTTACACCAGCTAAGCAGAGCTGAATGCAGGTAAGCAATGCTTACACTAGCAAAGCATTGCTGAAATCTATTTTTTTTTCATTAAAGTTATACATTGTTTTTTACATTCATATTTTACATGTTCCCACCCCTACTGTGGTATACGTGAGACATATGATTGACATCTATCATTCAAATTCCTTAAAAGTGTATTAAGTACTTTGGCAGAGGGAGGATTCCAGCCGGGCATGATCTACATGCTATACCATGGCAGTACCACTATGCTACAGCAGCTTGATGATGTTGTTTATCACAGTAGCACTTGTCTATCATTTTCAGGATTTCAGCCAAGCTAAGCATAGCAGCACGCCATGCAAACAAACTGTGTGGCACTTAAACTGTGGATTTACATCCTGAAAAAAAAATTATTCCATGTTTTTATGTTTTTACTCCTTTCCTCTTGCCCTTACTGCTTCCATGCATGTAGGGCAAGAGTTCATACCTTTGGGGTGTTCACTTGAAGGCTGCTGCCTTCTATGGGTGTTTGTGTTTTTTTTTTATTTTCAGTGTCCACCGACACTGAAATGTTAGCTATTTACATTTTAGTGTCTGTGGACACTTGTCTACTATATAATATTAGAGCCAGGCTGATACTCATCCATGTCAGAAAGTGCCGTATGGCACTTTCAGAGTGAAGAGGGCATGTTTCAGATGCTGGGACTGCTGGCACACACCCCCTTTGCTTGTTCCTGGTTTGTGTCTGTTTAGTTTAGATAGCAGCATGCCTTCATGCATATGCAAGGCATGGTGCTATCATAAACGGACTTGAACTGCTCCATGCAAGAATAGCCGTATTCTTCCACGGAGCTTTGTGAATCCAGGGGAGTAACTATTATGTTTGCAATATTTTGTAAACAACTTACAATATCTCAACAACCTCTCAAGTTATATACATACTGTCAGTAACATTGTATTCCTCTAGCTGAGAGCTTTCATATGAAGCTAAGGAGTTCTATCTGTGTTACTTGGTTGTTGAGATATTTAGAAAAATATGAAAATTATATCTATATAAATTAATATCATAAAACAACAGTTAATATCACTTTACCTGCACTAGACAGAGGTCAAGTATTAATCCACTTGAATTTGCCATTGTGTAAGCTTTAAGATAAATATTTTAAAAACTTGCACATAACATGGTTTTGGAATTATTGATGCAAATATAAACAAGCAATACTTGATGCCTAGAGGCATTGGTAGGAGGTAACTGCATATGCACCTGGAGACATCACTTAGATGTAATGAATTAAACATACAAAAATCTGTCTAAATTAAACAAAAAGTTTTTTTTTTTTCATTGCTGAACATGTCAATGGGGATTGTAAGGTAGAAGAGTGGGAGAATGTCTTATTGTAAAGGAAAATATTAAATGAAATGTGAAGTTGTCACCAAGTCTTAAGGAGAGATAACATAGAGCCAGTGTAAAAATGCAGGCCAATATGTTATGATTTTATTGAATATTTTATAACTGCTGCATTATAAAGATGTAAAATGGTGCATATGCATGTATATATTGATGAAGTACTTATTAAAGTTGGACAAAATCACTATTTTTGTTATTAAACCTTTGTATGCTGCAATTGCTTGGGCTATGTGTTCCTTTTCTTATTATTTGTAGATTGTTTGGACACATTGTGGTTGGATTGGGTGCTGTTGGATTAAAATGATTTAGATATAGAAAGCCATCTCAAGAAACATCTTTCGAGATGATATATATATATATATATATATATATATATATATATATATATATATATAATAAAAAAACTGCAGTTCAGATAATAGTTCCTTTGGATGATTCCCTGGCAAAAATAATAAATAATAAATGTAAAATGAAATCAAGTAGTTATAGCTCCAAACTTTGAAAACTAAAAGATCAAACAACCAGAAAAGGCAGCCAACTCCAGCATGGGAACCCAATCATCAGCCACTGACTGGGGTAATCCAAGAAGAAGTGTAAAAACTAATTTATTTTTTGGTGCAAAAACTGGTTTATTTAAGATTTGAAATTACAAAGTTAGCTTTTTGTCCACCAACAAAAATGGAATTATTCAGAATAACAGTCAAAGATCACAGAATGGTTCATTTTAAGTTAATTGAAGGATTGCAGCAAGACAGGTTAATAGTTTTTGAATGGTTATTGGCAAAGGATGCTTAACAATCCTTCAATTAATTTAATAATTCAGTTCAGAATATTTCAGCCAAATGCAAAACCATAATACTGACTAAGCTTTGTCAATAATATTTACATGGCATCATTCATACACATTAAAAAACTTGCATACAGGCTTAAAATAAATTACTTTATTATCCATGACTCAGACATTTTACTCCTGGTGTTTTCCAAGCATATCATCTTCCATACATATCGATCACAAGCATTAGGAGACAAGGTTGCTAGGTGTCTTGCTAAGCTTCAGACAGCATCTCAGTCTGTGGTGTTGGTGACAAAAACCTGCATCAGTCACCAAGAAGTCATTAAGGTGGACAAGAATTTTGGAATCAGGTAAGACACATGGGTACATGGTATAGCTGTTCTGTGTAAAAAGTTCAGAGTAGTTGATATCAAATGTTTTTGTCACCATTTCCAGAAGGGTAAGATCAACCTAGATTCGCTGTTCTGTATGTTCGATGTTTTAAATTTTCGATTCATAGGGTTCAATATTAGAACACTAAATTTTGAAAGTTTGGTGCTCTAATATAGACCCAAAATATCATATGTTTTGTCTTACTGGGGTTAAGTATAAGTTGTGTGCTAGATAACCATGATTCAGTTTTGGTGAAAGCCTTTTTGGGTGATGTTGTGAAGCTGCTGTAATGATGGGTGTTGCTCATATAATAGTATAGTCATCAGCATATTGGATTGTGGTGGCTGGGGGTTAGCATTATTAAGATCATTGGGGAAAATACTAAAAAGGAGAGGACCGAGAATGGAACCTTGTGGAACACCTAGAGTGAATTGGAGAAGGGTAGAGAGATCTTGCTTCCATTTTACTGCCTGCTGACAGTCTTTTAGGAAACTTTTGAGCCAAGATAGGGTGGGCCGATTAAGTTTTAGGTTAGGAAGTGCAGTTAATAGTTTGCTGTGGTGAACAGTGTCAAAAGCTTTTGACATATCTAGGAAAACAGATGGTACTATTTTATCCTCATTTCTGTGTTCATTTATGGTGTTGTTGAAACTAAGCAGAGCAGACATGATGCTATGATATGGTCTGAAACCATGTTGGGATTTGGCTAAAAGATTATTTGTTAAAAGGAACTGCAGAAGTTGGGAATTTATACACCTTTCCAAGATTTTGGATGGTGGAGAAAGTATGGCTATTGGTCTATAGCTCGTGCACCTTTATGGAGGGGTATTATATGTCCGGTCTTCCAGATGGAAGGGACACATTGTTCCGTAATGGTCCAGTTAATTAGTATTGATACTGTATAGTCAACTTTTTCTACTGCTATTTTTAGGAACCTAATGGGTAAATTGTCAGATGCAATAGTAGTTGGTTTAAGCTTTTTGAGTAGTATTTTTATACTTTTGGTGGGAATGTAATGGAATGTAAAGGCTTCATTACTGTTGTTGGTTAGAATAAGTGTGGTAGTTTGTTTATGATGATTATTTTTGCTTAGGGATAATATGCTTTTGGTGAAATATTTATTGCAATGCTCAGCGATGTTACCTGCATGTTTGGGTATAGTAGGAGTAGGAGTAGGAGTAGTGGCTTGGCCTGGTCGTATGAGGTTTTTTATTTGTGTTCCAGAATTTTTGTGGGTTGTTTTGGTGTTTTATTTGGGTGTTGGTGTAATAGTTTATTTTATCTAGTTTGATTTGGAGCTTAGCCTTATTTCTGAGGTGTTGATAAGCTATTCGATTTAGCTGAGTTTTGTTGGTATACCATGTGACCCATGCTTTATCCCATAGTTTGAGTAGGGTTTTTGTTTCATGAGTTAGTCAAAGAGAGTAGTTAGACTTTACACAGATTGTTCTGGGAGGTGCTAATGCATTCAGAATGTTGAGGAAGGTGGTATAAAAGTGTTCTACAGCATCGTCAAGGTGTAGGTTTTTTAGTGAAGTCCAACATATTTTCTTCAGAGTATTAATCAGGTCCTGGGGATTGAAGTGTTTCTTATTGCAGATATGGCAGTATGTGGACTGTCTTGTGGGGTTGATATGTTGTCTAAGTAAGTAGGTGGGTAAATGGTCACTAAGACTGTCTGGTAAACAGCTAGAGTTTTAGTAGTACTTTGGTCTGTTGGTTAGGGTCCAATCAAGGATCGACTGCTTATTTGATTTTTTGTCTGTTCTAGTAGGGGCTTAGATGACTTGTGAAAATCCATAGAGGCTGATGTAATTGCTGGGGTTGTTGGAGTTACATGTCATCCAGTCTGTATTAAAGTCTCCTAGGATGATAGCTTCATAACTGATGTTTGAGATGAATTGAAGGGTGTGCTCGATTATAGAGATATTATTTCATGGGGGGATATAGGAGCTTGTAATGACTATGTGCTTCTTGGGATTGATTTGTAGTTTTGTTAGAAGTATTTCAGCATTGCACATAGTTATATTTAGGTTTAAGGGCTGTATATTAAGGTTGTTTTTAAATAGCATTGCTACCCTCCACCTCATTTTTCTTTTCTATCTTCCCAGAGTATATTATAACCAGGGGTTTGATTTCATTGTCTAAGATGTGAGGCTTTGACCATGTTTCTGTCATTGTGACTATGTCAGGGGAGTAAAGAGTTAGGATAGCATGAAACTCAGGAACCTTGTTGACAATACTTCTAAGGTTTAAATTTAAAATTAGTAGGTCAATTAGTAACAATTAGTTATGAACACATATTCTTCATCTTGTTTTGTTTTCCTCTTGTTGCTTTTGATTCCTTGGTGCCAGTGGCAGCATACTGTAGGTTGTTTTAGGTCACTTCTCTTTAATCATGTCATTCATTTCTGATTCTTTTGCCCCTTCAATCATTCATTTACTGTCCCCAGTACCTTCTTGCAGTAGCTATCCTAGTGTTTATTCTGCCACTTTATAGTGTCATCAGCACATTTGTCATCCCTGATTTTGTCAGTCTTTCAGTCATTTATCTAGAAGTTGTGTTGTCTACTAAGGAATGTAATTTGAGTCTTTACTCTGTCACTTTTTATGGTTTGCTGCATTATCACCCTATATAAAAAATATTTTTCCAATGGTTCCCATAGGATAAATAACTATTGCTGTGTATAGTTGCTCACTGGGTAGACAGTGTGAAAATAGTATCTCCCTCAAACTGTATTCCTTTAAAGATATAGATGACTGGATGGGTATCCACAAATTTACTCTGCGTTTGACTGGTATAATTCTCCTGGAGAAGGGAGGTGCAGCCTCAGGGGGGAACTGGCAAGGTGTGAATAGTCATGAGACGCGGTGATCTTGGAAAATCTAACACTCTGTTAATCCCCTGCTTAGCTTATTTCTGTCTAGATCACATAGCTTTGTTTGGTTTCTAACCTCCCTAATCTAAAGAGGTTATATTTGAGGTAAAGGTCAGTGAGTTCTGTATGTGGTTGTTCTTTTTCTGAAATTATAGGAAAGGACCTAAAAAGCAATCATTTTTTTTCTGAGTAGTTCTGCTTGCCTTTAGGCTTAGAGGTTCATAATTTCATAGGCAAGTATTAGGCTAGTTGCCCTTGCAGGCCAGTTTAAGCCTAGCCAGTTTCCCTTTTTTTGTTTGACTTAACTTATCCCATTCAGTTAGAGGTTTAGGTGGCCATGGAGGTGCAGTGCCTCACAGAAAGAGGTTCTCCGGTTCGATTCTCAGCTGGGGTGCCTTCTGTGTCGAGTCTGCATGTCCTCCCTGCAGTCACATGGCTTTCCTCCAGGTGCTCCAGTTTCCTCCCACATTCCAAAGATATAAGTAGGCTGACTGGACACTAGAAATTGGACGTAGGTGAGAGAGTGTGTGTGCAGGTGAGTGGTAAAAATAAAGGTTATGGCTGCAGGCATGACAAAATGTAAGAGAAAGCTAAGTGAAGTTTTTAGAATGTGCAGAGGCAATAACCAACTTGTAAGAATGTGTTTTAAATGTACAAAGGTGCAACAGCAAAACATTAATGTGAAATCAACTGATCTTCCAAATTCATATATGCTTGTGAGTGTAGTAAAAATGCAGCTTGTGAATGTTGTGTGTGTTTAACACAGACTGAACTGTGTAACAAATGCCTAAGAGTAAAGCTTAAAGTTAGTGCCAGAATAATTTTCAGGACTGAGAAATTATGAATACATAACAAAGGTGTTTCTAAACTAGGTTCTAAACAGAGTCTAATATAATATCTGAGTCTTCTTCCAAAATGCTACTTCTAAACTGCAAGCCAAAGAAAGCTGCACGCATGCACTGTCCAATAACTATAAGATGTGGAACAGTTGTGCCAGTAGTGTGCACAAGAATGAGGTATATGATCGGCTGTTTCGAGATGCAACTGTGCAGTCTCAGTTAATGTAACCTAACATATGGGACTTAAAGTTTGTGTAGAGTACTAACTAGTCTGGTTATAGGCATGAGTACAAGAAAATAGACAGCTGAGCTGGAAAGTGATGACAAATTGTAGTTTGTCTGCAGCCAAATGTGGTGTGTCTGTATGGGGGAGGGAGTGGGGGTGGAAAGGGATCAGTGGATAACTACTATGAATTTTATGTTTTCTGTCAACACCTGCAGTGACACACACAAAGCAGACACTGTTTTCTGAATGTCTTCTTTCCAGTGAACATTTACCTGTAACTATCAGTGAATTTTGAGTTTTATGTAATTCAGCTCCTTTACAGGCAGTGCTTGACATTCTGTGCTTTGGCTTTCTCTTCACGCATTTCACTCATTCACTGCAATTGTTTCTGAAAACATCCAGAAAGCCATCTCTCACATTCTAACCAAACTGCATCATAGTAAGTCATTCACTGTTTGCTTTCAGCCCCCACTGATGGACAAGTATTCTAGACAAGTTATTCTGATCTATTTGAGGGTCTTGGATACTTGAACACAGAATATCAAGTACATTTATCATTGATGCCTGTGCTAGTAATACAGACTAGGCATTGCTTTTAAAAAGGAAGTAAGGGTGGAGCTTTAACATTCAGGCAGTCTAATTAAACAAGTCAACAGCACTGCACTTGTAATCAAAGAAGATAAAGTTAGGTTTAGCATAAACCCACAAGATCTGAACAAATTGCCTTGGGGAAGCATAACCCTTTACCAACTACTGAAGACGTACTTACCTCTGTGTACAGTGCAAACATCTTTTAAGTGCTGTATGCATATCAGGGATTTTGGCAACTGGCTTGGATTAGGCAAAAAAGATCAAAGAGTACAGATTACGGTGGTTTGCGCACGTGTAGAAAGGCAGAAGACAATCTGGTGAGGAAGATTTGGGACAGACAGGAAGAAGGTAAGAGGAAGCAAGGATGTCCAGCAAAGAGGTGGATGGATTGTGTGAAAGAAGATCTGCAACAGTCAGGCATGAGTGCTGAAGAAGGCAGGAGTGTGGCACTGAATTGAGAAAGTTGGCAACAGTTAACACGATATCCTGACCCCATGAAGAAAAAATGGGAAAAAGGGGGTTGATGATGATGATGATGATGACTGGATTAGGCAAATCCTAAACTGTGCATGTTTACTATGTCTTTGGGATGATATAGATGTCTGAGCCTACTTGACTACCTTTTGATATTTTTTGCACCAGAGGCATTTCAACGTACAGTGGTTACCTTGAATGAGGAACTAAAAGGTGTTATGAATATCACTGACTATGTTACAGTATGGGGTGCTGCAAAGTGAAAGCAAGGCAGACTAAGTGCTCAAGGTCTGAAACTAAAATTTAAATGTCACATTGTAGCTCCATTATTAATGTTTATGGACCATTCACTTGCTGCTGATAGCTTACAGCCGGATGCTGACAAAGAGTGTGTCATAGTAAACATACAAACTCTTAGTAATACACTCTCATTAATATGATTCTTGTGGATGGTAAAATGGCTGCCCAAGTTTATATCACTTTCAGGATATAATTCTACCACTAAGAAAACTGATTAAGCATGATGCAGTACAAATTTGGACAGGGGATGATGGTAGAAGTTATGGGTTATTAGATAGGCTGGTGACATCTGCATCAACATAAAGCATTATGCTGCAGTCCTATCAAACATATTACAGGTACATGCAAGCCTGACTGGCTAGGACCAGTGCTACCGATCGACAGCTGATCTACTTCTTGTGCACTGAGATCATTTACAGATGCACAAAACTGAAGCACAATGAGAGCAAAAAGAAATGCTTGCCATAGTTTTTGGTTGTCAGATATTCTCATGACTATGTTTAAATGAAATGCATCAAAATACAGTGATACCACAAAGCCTCACAGAGTATTTTTAAAAGCAATTAGACAAAGTAGAAACCTTTATAGAGTATTTTCCAAAAAAAAAAAAAAAAAAATATATATATATATATATATATATATATATATATATATATATATTACAGCAAGCCACAACTATATTGCAGCTCCTAAAACGTATATTGCGGTAGTGTAGTACAATCCAGAAGTATGCCTGGGCATTCAGAAATGCTACATCCATAACAGTGGTGAAGCCATCACTATTTACACTGCATACATGATGAGCCTCGATACTAATTATACATGCAAGCAGTAAGGCCAGCGTGCATGTCAAGCAGCTCCACACACATGCACCACATCCTTGCTGCTACATTGTGATAGGTAAGTAAGTAACAGACTACTTGCCCTTGTGGGGCATTATAAGCCTAGCCAATTATTTCCCTCAGACTTGAGAGTCAAACCCTGTATCTTGTATCTATGAGGTAAATACCTTAACCTTATGTCAAACCCCGACCCTGACTATGAGATCTACTCACAGTCAGAGTTAAGTACGAGGTAAACATTAAATGTGCAATAACACCTCTGGTAGTCAGGGAGAGTTTGCTCACATAGGCTGACAATGTTGATGAGATGTACATCAATATAGATGGATATAGTTATATAGCTATCTAGCTATATAAATCAACCAGATATATAGATATATTTATATTTATTTATCTGTCTTTCTATATATACAGAGAAATGTGTAATGAAAGGGAAATAGTAACGATGACAGAGGATGCAACAGATGTATATGACAGGAAAAGAATCCATAGAGGGAGACAGAAAAAAGTACAAATGGAGTTTGTAATAAAGCAGGAAAGAAAAGCAGAATGGAGAAAGTAGTACTACAACAATACATGAATGTCGAATAATGTAAAACGTAGACAAGAGTCATGGAATACAAAAAAGTAACATGATTTACTGAGTGCACTAGTCTTGACAACACCAGGGTCTGAGCAGTGGGCTTGTACTATAAAAAAAAAATCTAGGATACCCTCAGAGCAGTCAACCCATCAACTCAATCCACATAATTTCATAGGTTCATAAGTGATTACTAGACTAATGGTACACAAGCTTTTACAAGCCTAGACAATAATTCCCTGGATATGACAGTATTATATCTTAATTCCCCCAGAAATGGGATGGAGTAGTATCAGGGTAGTGGGTCTTTGGGTTTCGGAGCCCTGAGTTATTTTACAGACATACCAGTATATCCATAGTTTCCAAGCAATGGGAGCCCCTAAGCAATAAAAGTAAAAGCAATCATAAAGCACATGTCAGGGGAAATGTAGCACTTATGCAGACTGATAGCAAGGAAAGAAAGATATTCCTCAAGAGAACTAAATCCAAGACTTTCCTACTGAAAGGGGAGACACTCAAACTGTCTGAGTAAAAGTGGATATAACACACACATATTAGCAGTGGCAGCTGGTGACTTCAAATCAAAGGGGGGCTGCAGGAGACAGCTGAATGGGTGGGGTCAATGGGAAGGGGTGTGGCCAACTAGAAAGGGGAGGGGCTATGCTCAAAACCACATCAACTAATTAAATACACTGCCCCGGGTGCCAAACCATCATTATGAGAGTCCAATCAAGACAAAATGAAGTGTAGAAGAATAAACATATTTCAATGCATTGGCTGCATGACAGCTTACTTAATATCTAGATGGAAGCAAAAAGGTTGTGAGGCATGAAAAAATACATTAGTTTTTAAATACATTAATGGAAAGCCAGTCAAAATCAAGTAGCACTCAACTCAGACCACTTCTTGCACTGCAGTTCTAATTATAATTTATATTCAGCTTTATTAAAGTACCAAGTAATATGCTGAAAGTAGAAATGTCTGATGCCCCCACTTGTAAAAATGTTTCTTATCCAAAAAAAGACCTGCTGCCTGACAACTATCTACTTGTTTCATGGGGAAAACATGATCAAAGTAAAAAATGAAAAGCAAACAAGAAATAAGCTCAAGATACATTGCTTAAAAGGATTACTGTACAGGTTATGGACCACACGATTGGCATTCTGTTTAGTTTATGGGTAAAGCCTGCAGAGATGACTGGAAGTCTCCAAGTGTAATGAGCTTCTTAAAATAATGTAATCTGTCCTTTATTGCAAATATTGTCATATGCATTTCAATACCTAAGGCTTATACATTATCTAGTTAAGTATTCTCTACATGGCAACAACAAAAAGGCTTTCAATGTTGGCAATTCTTTAACAGTATGCTTATTAAAGCTTACCTGCATCTTATGATCATAACCAAGCTTACCTGATGGTCATTAAAGTATTGCTACTTAAACACAGAGCAACAGGCACTTTGAGTAATAAGCATAAATCAACAGTACAAAAAATATGACAGAAACCAGACCATTCTGCAAAAATCAAGGACAGATGAAAAGCCACTCTAGTACTTGTGTCTACCTTGGATGGGGGGGATACTCTGCACATTTACACTGCATAACTACTCCTTGCCTTGCTTCGACACATCCAGAGTCACTACATGGGGGAGTGGGGTGCAAGAAGTATGTCACAATTTGAAATGTCTCTGGCTGACTGTGATGGCCCTGACACATTTGTCATACCTCTCAACCTCAAAGCAAGAAATCTGGACAAAGCCATACAAAGAAGTGGGACAAAGGCCGAAAAATAAGGACAATTTTTAAATATTGCTCTTATAAACTTAGAAAGATAATAGAATAGGTCTTGCATTAGTATGAATTTTCTGAATGGTATGAAATCTGAAACTCAAATGTCTGTCATTATTTTCTAACTTCAGTCTTTAATGATTTGTCACTAATTTGCCAAAAAAACACAATTTTATGAAAAAATGGAACAAAAATGTGATGTAAAAATGTAAAATAGCCACACAATACAGCTGGGAACCTGTCAAAGAAGGGACACTTTAATATTAGTACTGCTAACTTGAGCAGCTGACAAAATAAAAGAATCTACATGCATTTCTGTAATAAAAGTAATCTATAACTCTGATTATTACAGTTATTTCTTAATTGTAAACCCTCCATGTTTTCTTCCAAAATTGCTATTTTGCAGAGGGATTATTAGGGGGAAGAGCAACATTTTGAGCCAAAATCAGGGACAGTTGAGAGGTTTGCCTATGCCTAATTTTATAAAGCAATTTATTTGCATGTACCTCTCAACCTGTTAATGCAATAAATCTGGACAAGGTCAAATATATTGGGGGAATATATAAACAGTACTAAAAATTGCTCTTGTATAAACTGAGACAGTTGATAGAACAGGTCTTACTTTAGCATGCATTTTTCTGAAGGTTATGAAGTCTGAAACTCAGTATGTCATTATTTAGTGACTTAATTTCTAAATGATTTGCCAGAAAACCATAAATTTTATGAGGAACAAACCAAAATTAAGAAGCAAAAATCTATTCATTCTTTGAAAATCTGGACAGTTGGGAGGTATAGTTCAGCTGGGGCTGTCTTTAAGTTTGCCGCCCTTCCCCCTCACAAAATCATGGTCGAATGAAGCCTCCCCCTGCAGCCATTCCAATGATCCATTACTTGGCTAATTCACTCCATTTACATAAACACTAATGTACATACTGATTTACTTCTATGATGATTTGGACTTCATTTGAAAGTTTTATTTTGCATTTTACAGCACAAACACAAAGACATCTGCTAAACAAACTTAGCATTAAAACTTCTCTGCCCTTGAAACTCACATTCATTGAAACAGCATTGAAACCCACATTCAAAGAAAAATACATTTTACCAGTGGCAGAACTGCCCAATTCAGAACATCTTTCCAGTAAACAATGAAACAAAATGCATGCACCCATAATGACAAAACTGCCCAGTTCAGAATATTTCCATCATAAAAGTCTACTCAAGCTTCTACAGTCCACCATTATCAGTAAATATGCACAATTCTACAGTCCACCATTATCAGTAGATATGCACAATTCTACAGTCCACCATTATCAGTAAATATGCACAATCTCTGAAGAAGTAAAAAAGTCATCTAAATAATTCCACATTAAATAAATCTGTAACTAATGAAGAGGTTGCTGCCAGCAAACACCTTTATATTTCATGGTTTCATCGAAAAATAAAGTGTCTGATGCCCCTGAAGAATAAATTGCCTATATTCCATTAAAATGATAAGCTAGTAATATTGCAATAGGAAATGGATGGCAAACTGATAACAGGCTCATAATTAGTATCTTAACTTTTTCAGTATGGCAGCATTCACCCGTTGTGGGAGTAGAACCAACAACCTTCTGCATCACAAACAAGTACACAACCTGTTGTGCTATTAACAACGCAAGCTGACTTAGCATAAGCAGCAATAAACTTCTCTGCCCCGGCAGCTCTCCGCTCTTTGTAAAATCTACTCAATACTCAACTGCATCTCAACTTGGCAACACAAGAAATCTGGAAAAAGCCAAATTTATTGGGGGGGGGGGTCAAAAGCCCAAAAACCAGGGACACATTAAACATTCCTTGTATAATCTTGGAAAGGTGCTAGAATAAAATGCTGTGTTACCACCATAAATTTTACTACCAAGGTCCCTGTGCAAAAGAGTCAAAGCAACATACCACTATGCCAAATCAGCTGCTTTGTGAAAGAAAAATGCTGTGTTACCACCATACATTTTACTACCAATGTCCCTGTGCAAAACAGTCAGAGCAACATACCACTATGCCAAATCACCTGTTTTGTGAAAGAAAAATGCTGTGTTACCACCATACATTTTACTGCCAAGGTCCCTGTGCAAAACAGTCAGAGCAACATACCACTACGCCAAATCAGCTGCTTTGTGAAAGAGTGGAAGACTGAAACTTAAATGGCTATCATTTAATGAATTCAATTCTCACCATAGCTGTCAACCTCTTAGCACAAAACACCTGGACAAACCCAGTAATGAGGGAATACAGCCCTCAAACATATTCAGTGAATTCAGTTCTTGCCATAGCTGTCAACCTTAGCACAAAAAACCTGGACAAAGCCAATAATGGGGTAATACAGTCCCAAAAATAAGGACAAATTTCAAATATTCATCTTATAAACTTAGAAAATTGCTAGAATAAAAGGTTGTCTTACTATGTATTTTCTGAAGAATATGAAGTCTAAAATTCAAATGCCTGTCAATTTTACTTCTGATGGAACAAAAACAATTTTCAGCAGAGGCCCAGGGAGAAATACTGCAGACACATGTCTTTGTAAAATGGCAGGACACCAGAGCAAATCCACACAAACACAGTGATGAGATGCAGACTCCACACAGAAAACACCCCAGCCAAGAATCAAACCAGAAAACCTACAGCTGGGAGGCAACAATGCTACCACTGCACCATCAAATTTGTAAGGAATTAAACATTCAGAAACCTGAAGTCTGAAATTCAAATGCCTGTCAATTTTATTTAACATTTGTTAATCAGGACAGTCTGACTTGGAACAAAAAAAACAATTTTCAGCAGAGGCCCAGGAAGAAATAATGCAGGCCTCTCTTTGTAACATGGGAGGACACAAAAGCAAACCCACGCAAACACAGGGAGAAGATGCAGACCCCACACAGAAGGCACCCCAGCCAAGAATCAAACCTGAAAACCTGCAGTTGTCAGGCAACAATGCTACCACTGCACCATCAAATATCACGCATTGCAACATTTAGAAACCACAGATATTATGAGGAGCAGATCAGATCAAATATGAGGCAAAAATCTGAAATTTTTTTTTACAAATGGTGGTGGGTAGGGAATTCAGGTCCTTAACACCTGCATACAAGGTACAGGGTTCAAGCCTGAGGTATTCCCTACCACACCACCATGAGTTTGTTCTAGCCACCTAGCAACTGGGGCATTTACACACACACACACACCCTTTGTTCCTTTTACCTTCCATAGTGTGATGTAGATCCCCTCCCCTGTCCGCGATCCATATAGCCGGGGCCATTACATACATCCCATAGTGCGATGTAGATCCTTTCCCCTGTCCGCGATCCATATAGCTGGGGCCATTACATACATCCCATAGCTGGCACGTTCGAGCACATCCCCGCGAGATCCCCGACGAGACTCCTTACCATTACATCCCCGCAAGATCTCCAGCCTGCCTGCCGACATTGCAGTCCGGGTCCGACCTGTTCCCAGCAACAGTTTATGCAGTTAAAACTGCATAGACTTCTGGGAGCTCTGTTCTGACATGTTTCCTAGTCCAGACTGCTGCTGAGACAGTCTGCACATGCTCCAGACTGTCTCAGCAGCAGTCCGGACTAGTGCGCATGCGCAAAAGTCCGCGATTTTTAAAATTTTTTAATCTTTCCTTTTTCTTTTATTTTCTTCTTTTTCTTTTATTTTCTTTATTTTACAGCTGAGGGGGCTGCAGTCCAGCAGTCCAATAGCACGGGCCGCCCCTGCATATTAGGGAGATGTAGTACATGTGCAGACTACAAAACAAAAATTGGTAAATGTTAAATCTGCAGAGGATTCAAAACCCCTGAAGACTGGGGTATTAATTCCATAGGGCTGTATGTTGTAAAAATAATTGTAGAATAAAAGTAATTCATGA
The DNA here is from genome assembly GCF_019279795.1 of Protopterus annectens. NCBI lineage: Eukaryota > Metazoa > Chordata > Ceratodontiformes > Protopteridae > Protopterus > Protopterus annectens. The sequence continues at coordinate 1,380,529,321 of NC_056743.1, forward strand.
GTGCAATGAGCTAACAAAGGAGTTAGAATTAAACATTAACTGTACTTTATTTCAGATTGTTGTACACAGCGATGCCTAGCTTTCATGGTGACACAATCACTGATCCACACATTTCAGCAGATGTGGCAATTTATTAACTCATGCTACTGAGTTTTCTTAATTTTTGCCATAAGACAAGAAGTTCCATTTGCCTTTATTTATGCATGGGTATTAATGTTACTCTCTGCAACCTGTAATACAATGTACAACTGTGAAAAGGTGATTTTGCTGTGTTATAAGCCCTTTTTCAGCTTGTGAGTGGTATGCTAATGGATTTTTTGACCAGGTTAAAGACTGAAAAGGGTACAGGACAAAGGTGGAAAAGGCAAGCTAGAAGAGAGTCAACACAAGGAGAGGAAATAAGCATTGAGCGTGATGGAGATGGATGAAGAAGAAATAATAGTACTAAATATATTTTACCCATACCTTTCATAGTGGCATTATCCATAGCAGTGCATTATCTTGGGGAGCCACTGAAGCTATTAAATTGCAAGGGGTCACTAAAAAGACAAATCAGTGAAATGTACATTTGCCACCTGGATACTGAACTGTGTAAAACACCATACAACTCGCATCTGAGTCAAATACTATATCCAGTAAAGTGACACAGTAGAAATCATTTCATTAGTGTGGTTAGCCACTGAAAAAGCTAAAATAAAGACATCTAATAGTATCATACATTTGTCTACTGACACACACCCGTGTTTACCTCATTTGCATGACTGAAAAGCATAATGTAACTATATAAGGTACAAACAGGATGAAGGAGGGCTAGGAGCATCCTTCTCAACTTTTTAGCTCAATAATCACAGTGAATTACATCAATAGGTGTAATGATTTAATGGTTGAAATCCTCAATGATTTGTTAGATGACTACATTTTTTATGATTAAAAATTGAAGCCAGTCATGCACTTAATTCAAATACAAGTGAAGTCGTGAGGTATGGGTGAGTGTTTTTTTTTTTTTGTTTGTTTTTTTTTTTTTTACAGGTGTCTTTATTTATTTAGTTATTTATTTTTTGGGAATGAATGTTGGAGAAGGAAGAAGTGGGTAAGAAGGGGGGGTTAGGTCACAGGGAAAGGCAGCCATGATTGACAGGGTATGGGGTAACACAATGAAGAAGGGGAACACCATGGTGAAAGAGATATCAGAAGGAAGACAATGGAGATGGGAGGATTGCACAACATATGGGGTGGGTGTAGGTACAAGAGGAGACACTGGTTTTGTGGATAGGACTAGGAATTTGGAGATGTAATGTCTGCCAGCTTAGACTGAATGGGAGATTACCTGTCATTGTGGGAGCTATCACCACTGTTCCTACCTCAAAAGTTGGAGACAGCGCTGGGCAGAGAAGCAATTCAATGAGTTGTCAGATCACGATCTTCAAACAGCAGTTGTGGGCATCCAACCTCCTATCTATTATCTCCCCTACAAGCTCTGCCAGCTCTTCATGGGTAATAATAGTGTCACTTCTACATGAACTTCTCAGGCAGTGTAAGTAGGGCAGGAGGTGTGAAGAAAACTCTGCAAGGTTTGGACCCAGGTGTTCTGGGTGCCTCTGATGGTGGTGGTACTCGTAGCATGATTGCTGCCTACTGTGGGGGAATGACAGGCCTTGGTATTATATTAGGTGCAGGTTGGTGTACTGCTGCATATAATAGTAAAAAAAAAAAAAATATATATATATATATATATATATATATATATATATATATATATATATATACACACACACACACACACACACACACACACACACACATATATATATGTATATATATATATATATATATATATATATATATATATATATATATATATATATGCAGAGAGAGAGAGAGATAATAAATGTATGAAAGACCAAGGGGAGTGATAACAAGGGTAGGTGAAAGACATATAAACTCAATGGAAGTTGCTTTCTTAACTATGTTCATAGTGATACACTGAAATATCATAACAGTTTAATAAGAGGAGTTCAACAGGTATATAATCAGCCTGTTTGTCTGAATATAACATATGGTGAGGTAGAGGCCAAAAGCCGTCATTACATGTGGTCTGACATAATAGAATATTTTTTGTATGGATATTTATATATATATATATATATATATATATATATATATATATATATATATATATATATATACATACATATACACACATGGATAGTGAGATAGATAGATACATATTATGAACAAGTAACCCAAAACTGTGGAAATTCTTATGAAAAAGCATACATAAAGCTCTTATAGTGAATGTGGTATAAAATGAGCACTATTCATTTTAAGTACATTGACACACTTTCTCTAGCAAATGCAAATAATAAACCTGTAGATATACAACATTGAATTTTGCAGTATTTAATACAAAGAGAGTGTTTTTTACATTTTTTTTTGATAAACAGCCTCTTGAGATTTGTTTTGAATATGAAAACTCTGAATATAACATCACAAAGGATTGAACACAAATTGCCTTACTACAGTAGTGTATAAATGACTAATATTCCATGCTAAGTGCAGCAAGAGAGTCTTCTTATATCTTAGTAAGGCAAGCTGATAGCTGTGCCTCACAGATGGAAGACTATACATTTAAAGCCAACACGTCTGATGATTTATTAAGTAAATCGTAATGCAAATAAGTAGCTCTTTTCTGGTGTATGGTACTTTTGAGCAATACAAATGTGCTGCGGGTGTTTGTAAATCAAGCCACTAGCAGTTTTAAGATGAGTTATACCCATAAATAACATTAACTGCAAAACACAGATGCATAATTAGTCTATCAATGTACTTTAGGTAGAATAAGTCTTTACCATCCTGTGCATGTTTCCTTAATGCTGGAGAGAAATTTTAATGTTTTAGCCAGAACAAGTATAGTTAATGAAAAATATAAAGTCATATAAAAAGAGGTCTGAAGAAAGCCTCTGCAGAGTTTGCAGTTTGCTTGCCTATTGTGAAGGGAGATGTGATGTCTAAAGCAGGGTTTCTGGAAGTTAAGCTGCAGGAGTGAAGTAGAAGGCACCAGAAGAAAGCTGGATGTTTTATTTTGAAGGGGGCCTAAACAACTAAGGCAGAAAGAGTAAGAGGGATGCCTACTAAAAGGGACTGTAACCTAGCAATATAGAACTGTTTTTGAAGCAAATGGCTGTGAGCTTGCTGTTAGCCCTAAGACTTTTACATGAGAAGGAAGTGCTCTTTATGTTCTTGCATGTAATAAACAAAGCTGTTTTCTAAGATTTATATTTCTGCTGCATTTAATCTTCCATGGTTATTCAGAGACAGATCCCTTTTGCAGGGGTTCTACAACACTTGTCACTTAGCCTGTATAATTTATCACTGTATTTTCTTTACTCCCATTTGGTGGAAAACATTAGATGATAAACTATGCAGATGATAGAAAAACTCAACTGGATCCATAATTCCTAAACAGGATGGCAGTCATTAAATTTATATCTGTACAGTAAAAATGAGTGAACCAACATCAAGACAGGAAAAATAATCCAAGTAAAAGAATGTATTTAGCACTTTCGTCTTTCTTCTACACAGACTTCTTCAGAATGAATTAAAAACTATGGTGTCATCATATAAATACACAACTCAAAGTCTTAATTAGTTAACAGACAGTAGTCCCCACTCCTGCTACAAAGTTTTAAAACTAGGTTAACTATTAACCTGCTGGCAATAAACGCACAGTAATCTTACATACAAATAAAACAGTGCCATGCAGTGTGTGGATATTCAGCAGTTACTACAATCCATTTCTTCACTTTCAACTGCTGTTACACTTTTAAACAGTAAAGTTGAGAACTTTATCAGCAGTAACAACAACAGGACTAATGTGGCTGGTCCAAGTAGCCTTTCTCAAGACTCAGATGCCTCATTTATTACCCCTGGGCAAAGAAATATTTCTGGCAATGTCCGTGAACTGAGTGAACCTGAAGTTGCTGTTTATTTTCATTCTGGAGCTAATGGTATGTCGCATAATCAGTGAGGTAACACCAGTTACAACAAAACTAATGGCTCAGTGTTTTCTGTTACTGAATGACTCAAACAGAATATCATCTGGGGGAATGAATCGGTGAATGTGGGAAATATTGTCAGCGGTGGCACTTTGGATTCCCAAATTAAACATTTCAGGCAACTTACGCTTCAATACAAGAAGCTACAGTTGGAAAACTGCTATCTTAGCGAGTGTCCTAGGCGGGAACATGTTCCCAAGGGGCTACGAATGTGGAAGTACCCCACTGGCTTGATTAAGGACTCATTATTACATTGGGACTTACTTGCTTTATTTAATAAGCAAGGATGTGAGTTATTGAGACTTTAATAACTGATAATGTCAAGAAAATGGCTGTTTTAAATAATGATAGTTATAAACTAGACAGTAGTATAAAAATGGATTTGTTGTTTGTTCATAAATTGAATGAGTACAACAATGTTATTAAGGATGTGGAAAAAACTATTGTGGAATTAAAGGGTAGGAATGACAAAAAACCTACACGTGACAAAGCTGATTATGAAAGGGGGAAAGCCTACCCGGACCTACCTCTGGGCCAACAAAGTAACTACTGGACAGAAGTAGGGAGTGAAGACATGGCAAATAATGATGCTGAAACAAATTTTGATAGTAATAATGAAGACAACCCTTTAGAGAACCACCCTTTAGAGAACCCTCCAGCGAGATGCTTTCAGAGAATAATGAATCAGAGAGGGCAAGGCCAGGACGGGTCGAGGCAGAATTTTTATCAGTATCAGAACTCCATGAGGGGGAGGGGGAGAAGGAATCAGAACAACTCCTTTTACAGGAGAAACTGACCCCTAATGAACACAATGTGGATGGGGAGTTTTGCAACATCATTTCAAACAGGTCAAATGACTTTAAAATTTACTAATTAAGTCAGACTAATATTGGAATGGAATGGGCCGATCTATTTGAAAAAGGGCTCAGTTTTGTTCCATAAAAAAGACAAATGTTGTTGAAATGCTTATACAGCTCAAAGTTTATTGTAGGAAATTGAACCTTGGATTGTATTTCAAGGACAATGATACCTTTATAAATAGGGAACAGACTACAAAAAGACCTAGTACCTTTATACCCCCTGCACATGCTATGGTGCACCTTTTTGAGAAGCTGTGTGAGTTAGACATCAGGAAATTGAACAAGTACCCCACTGAATTTAAAGTACAGAACCTAACAGTAGATGAGAACAAGCTGTTACAACAATGTATTACTAATAAACAGATTAGAATGACGAAACCTGGGTGGGGGCCTGGTAATTATGGATGTGAATGATTACATCAATAAAATGTTGGAGATTTTGTACAGTGATACATATGCAGAGGTTTCTCGTAATGAATTTAATCTAGCCTACCGGAATATTGAGCTGGGGTTGGAAGATCTATTATTAAATGGGCAAATCACAATAAAGGAACATACCTTTTTGTACACTGCACATCCACGGATCCCTACGATTTTTGGGATCCCTAAAATTCACAAAAATATTACCAGACCCTCCATTACATCCAATAGTTAATGCCAAGGCATTGAAAACCTTCTGTATAACAAAGTTTATTGATTCCAAAGTGAAGCATGTTTTGGACACAAGGTCTTGCTTATGTAAAGATTCCTGGGACTTTTTGTCTAAAATAAAACAGGAACTTTAAAATGGTGGGTTACTGATGGTCATTATTGACATATGTGACTTATTCTCTGTTATACCCCACGAACAGGGATTACAGTGGTTCTCTAACTATTCGGTCACTAACACTAGTTTTGACTACAATACCACTGGCACTTCGAACATGCATGGAAATGGTGTTAGAAAACAATTTTTTTGGATTTTGAGGGGCAACTTTTCAGGCAAACACAAGGGGTGGCAATGGGGGCCTGCTGCACCCCAGTATTTGCAAATGGGAGAACCTTTATATCATTGGTTCCATTTACAGAGAATCTTGTGCACTGTACAGATGCTATTTGGATGATATTGTATTATTCTGAAAGGATGGAATGGAAAAAATGGAAGAGTTTTTTGAATACATAAATAACACAACCACGTTTTTGAAATTTACTGTGGCAGTCGACAAGGATAGATTGAATTATTTAGATGTTACAATTAAAAAGGACTATGACCATAAACTTTTTTCATCCTTGTCATATAGAAAACCTACTTATTCCAACTCTTTGCTGCATTTCAGCAGCTGGCACCCCACCCACCAGAAGAAAGCATTGGTAAAGGGTCAATATGTCAGATTGGAGAGGATGATATCAGGGTGGGATGACTTTTTTAAGTGAATGTACAGTGCTGCAGGGTATGTTGGTTCAGAGAGGTTATCCTGAAGTAGCTATCAAGAACATCATGGATGAAGTAAAGTTTAAGAGAAGAGAGGGTGTGTACCACAGCTTGTTGAGTATTGATCTCAACTTATTGGAAGGAAGGGATAACGTTACTGAACCTGAGTTTGGAAGTGTGATGGTATTACCATACAATACTGACTTGTATGACATTAGAGACATCATTTATAGGCACTGGGATATTTTTAGTCTGGACCCAGGGGTGGCTACTACCTTAGGTATGACACCGAAGATAGTTTACAAGAAAGAGGTGTACTTTAGTGGATTATTGGAAAGGACAAACTCCCTGAATGAGACTGTAGGTAGTTACAAATGTGGTAGATTCCCCCAATGCAGACACATGTTGAACACAGAAGATGTTACTATTAGGAACTTTGGAAAAATTAGACCAAAGAAAAAATATTACTGTTACTCTAAAGGGGTAGTATATCTTGGGTTGTGCCAGGCCTGTGATGGCTTCTATGTCGGGAAAACTAAGAGGGCCATCAAACAGAGAATTTACCAACATTGTTACAGCATATTCAACAGAAATGTAAATAATACTTTATACAGGCATATACAAGAATTTCCTGACCATTTTTTTCAAGTTTTCTGTTATAGATCATGTAGACCTGGGACAAAAAGAGGGTCCAATAGATGAATACTTGGAATTTATTGAGATGAAATGGCAGGTCAGGTTAAATTCTACAATTTTTCCTGGTTTGAATGATAAAATAACACTTTCCCCCTTTTTTAAACTTAAATCCATGTATTTAATATAATGGTCATGTAAATGATTTATTTGTATGTAAGGTTACTGTGCTTTTATTGCCAGCAGGTTAATAGTTAACCTAGTTTTAAAACTTTGTAGTAGGGGTGGGGACTACTGTGTGTTAACTAATTAAGACTTTGAGTTGTGTATTTCGCCTCATAGCAAGAGGTTCTCCGGTTCGATCTTCGGCTGGTGTGCCTTCTGTGTGGAGTCTGCATGTCCTCCCTGTGGTCACATGGGTTTCCTCTGGGTGGTCCGGTTTCCTCCCACATCCCAAACGCATGCTGTAGGTGGATTGGACACAATAAAATTGGCCCTAGGTGTGAGTGCATGTTTGTGTGCCTTGTGTGGAAGGTTGGGTGCCGGGCCAGCAACTTGACACTGTAAAACTCCACTGCCAATCATGAGTGGACAGGTGATCTGCTGTGGTGACCCCTAACCAGGAAAAAGCCGAAAGAAGAAGATTTATATGATGACACCATAGTTTTTAATTCATTCTGAAGAAGTCTGCGTACAAGAAAGATGGAAGCACTGGGTTGGGAGGGTGGCCTAATGGTTAAGGTGTTTGCCTTACAAACACAAGGTGCAGGGTTTGAATCTCACAAGGGATACTTGGCTAGGCTTAAAATGGTTCACAAGGGCAGTTAGCCTAGTACTAACCTATGAACATGAACTAAATAAATTCTTTTACTTGGATTATTGCTGCTGTCTTGGAGTTGGTTCACTCATTTTTGTTGTTTCCTGGTTTGTGCTTTTTGTTGTTTTATATCTGTACAGTATTACAGCATGTTTAATGGTAAAATGGTTTATATGTAAACACTAGCGATTGTAAAGTCTGTGTCCACTGCACCACCTAACTGTTGTGTACTAACCCTAACTTTAACATTACCAGTACTACCACACTAGACAAAAAGACACAGAACACACACCACCAAACAGACAGAATACTAAATCTATCTCCTTACCTAACCCTACTCTAATCATAACCTGTGAACACTCACACATCCACACTAACTGCTCTAATGTGATCTTGCATATTTTCACAACCACCACCTTTTCAACCAATACACTCTTAATTATCAATGACATATGAAACTTTATTCAGCCTAATGTGATTAACACAAATGAGCATTCAATCAATGACATGCTTGTATATGTGTATGTCTGAGTGTATGTGTGATTGCATGTGTTTGTGTGTGTGTGTATATGTATGACTGAGTGTGTGTGTGTGTGTGTGTGTGTGTGTGTGTGTGTGTGTGTGTGTGTGTGTGTGTGTGTGTGTGTGTGAGAGAGTTTGTTTATGAGTTGGAATACAAGTGGGAAACAATTCCAAACCTGGTTTAAAACACAAACCAAGGCATTTACTGTTTTATTATGAATAATAATAAGTGTTTGAATATACCTGTTTGGCTACCTCACCATAATCCTTTGAGTCTCATAGCTGTATTAACTTCTGATAAATATCAATATTTATGTATGTTGAATTGTTTCATACACTGGTTACTGAGGACCCAGTGTACAAAATCCCAAAAGACCATCAACATATAATAGCAAGCGGGCATAAAGATTGCACGAAAAGCCAATCCTGATTGTGTTTTCAACTTACTAAAGTTAATAGTACAAGGCTTTTCTCCCACTTTGTTGGTTATTTCTTTAAAAATGTTGTATAACCAAATAATATCAGATACTTTAATATATTTGTTTGTGAAAACTTCTTGAGATAAAGGTAATTTTTGAGTTTATAGGACAATTTGTCAAGATGGAATTTGTGTTTCCAAATGTAATTTCTGTCAAGATGGAATTTGTGTGTCCAAATGTAATTTCTGTCAAGATGTAATTTGTGTGTCCAAATGTAATTTCTGTGCATGCCAACTTTGTGAGATAGTATACCTGAAAACTGCGTTCAGTACTTATTAATTTTGCCCTTTCCCCACTGCTACGCAAACTGTAGAGTTAGTACATATATAAGTCAGGGCTGGTTGTCTCACTCATATGGAGAGGTGCAGGGGGCTTGTCTCCTGCAGTAAAATCTTTGTTTGTTTATCATTGAAAGTGATTTGTAATGATATATTTTCAACTCGGAATCAACCAGTGAAATTGTGGACAGTGCAGTGGTGCAGTGGTAGTGTTGTCATCTCACAGCAAGAGGTTTTCTGGTTCAATTCTCAGCTAGAGTGCCTTCTGTGTGGAGTCTGCATGTCCTCCCTGTGTTCGTGTGGATTTTCTCCAGGTACTCTGGTTTCCTCTCACATTCCAAAGACATATGTCTAGAGTGTTTCTCCCTGGGCCACCACTGGAAATTGGTTTTGTTCCAAGTTGGACTTTCCCGGTAAACAAATGTTAAATAAATTTGAATATTCCAAAAGGCAGGCACATAAAGAGAGTTGATGTGTGTACAGTTTTAATAAAATTATATAACATTTGCTCCAGAATATACAAATAAACATTCCAAGGCTTGATGACAACATAGCAAAAATCACTACTGTAATGATATTTTTACCTTGAGTAAGCAGGTATGCTTGAATGACGGAAAGTTATGCACTAACAAAAACAATTCTGAGATCAGTTCATCATTGCATTGTGAAGAAAAATGTCTCAGAATAGGCTGGTTTTGAACAAAGTGTTACTTTCAGCAATCCTCAGACAGCTCTCTCAGGTTATTCAGAATTTGGTATATTCGTGGTCTGTTTCATTCACTGATTACTGGCTTTATAATTCTTCTTTATTGCATAATCTATTTTCATTCATTTCTATTTCATACCTTAAAAACTTTATTTATTTCTTTTGTTCTCAAACAATATTAATTGTCTAGCAGCTTTCAAACTTTTAATCTGAATCTGTATAACTTTACTTACTCCAAGATTAACATAATAAAATGATGCAAGATACCCAGATAAGAAGTGAGCGAACAGTTTCATCAAGTTGCATTTATTTAGCAGCTCTGAAATAATTTGTTAGTTGGAAATTATGTGTTTTTTTGGAAACAGCAGCCGCATATTATTCTGTGCATTCAGCATAAACCTAATTGTTTAGTATTTTTAAAATGGGCTATAAAAATCAAAGTAGAACATAATGGAATCCACCATGTCACTGCTTAGTTTGTTTTTTGGTATGAAAGTGCTTCACTTCCCCCTTATGTGCTTTCTGGTATTCATTTCAGGTTTAAATAAAATTATATAACATTTGCTCAAGAATATGCAAGTAAGTAAGCCAAGGCTTGATGACAAAATAGCAAAAATCTCAACTGCAACCATATTTTTACCTTGAGTACTCAGGTATGCTGGAATGAAAGATAACCATACACTAACAAAGATCAGCATACTAAAAGTTATATATTTTGCTTCATTAAAAGTATCTGGCAATTTCCTTGCAAGGAATGCAAGTACAAAACAAACACTTGCCAAGGATCCCATGTATCCTAGTATTAAGTAAAAATACATTCTGTTCCCCTCATTGCATTCAATAATAATGATGTTGGTTAAAGACCACGAGTTAGTTTCCACAAAAGGAGGAGCATTTGCTAACCAGACTGCACATATTATGATTTGTCCTAGCGTACAGAAAAATACAATCACTGTTGATGTGTTTGATCCAAACCATTTGTGTAGTACACTGCTTGGATGTGTTGCCTTAAAGGCTATGACTACAGTTACTGTTTTGGACAAAACTAACGATACACTCATTGAGAAAATTGAACCAAAAACTGTTTGCCGTAGAATGCACGTTATATTTACAGGATGGCCAATGAACATAAGTGAGCAGAGAAAGCAGAGCTGAAGAGAAGCAAGCAGAAAATAGCTAAGTTCTCTGTTGTTTGCCTTTACAATAGGAGTATTTCGATATTTAATAAATATAAGCAAGAAAGATAGAGAGATAAATGTGAGGGAAATAGCTGTAGCAGCCAAAGATGTCCCTAAGGGATCATTGTAACTCAGGAATTCAATTGTTTTTAGAATGCATGCATCATGCCTCTCATTAGACCAGTGATCTTCAGGACATTTAAAACAAGAAGTGGATCCTAAAAGATAAAAAATAAATGTATTAATTTTCAGCAAGACAAGCAAGTTAGCAACAGAACATTTAGAAAGCCATATGGTTAAAAATGTAGTAGATATAATGACAGCACAATCATAAATGCTGTATAAGTTCTCATTAATCTTTACATTTCATCACAGACAGTTGAAGATAAGTGATACTGAAATATGTCATTATATATTAGTTCTGGAGGATATATTTTTACTTTTCAGGGTGAAAATCAAAATGTTAATAGAGTCTGGCCATGCTAATTTGTTCTATAACTTGAAATTACTTTTGTGTTAGGTTTTCTTTTTTTTTTTTTTTTTTTTGCCTTTTAATTAAGCATTTTGTCTTGAAAATACAAGGAATAAAACAAAAACAAACCAGTATTCCATACATTACGTCCAATGAACAACTGAAAAAAAGATATGATAAACTTAATGAAAAATAATACTACAGTGTCAACTTTTGAATATACTGTTGTGTGTTATTTCTGGTATAGCTTTCTGATCTATTTAGATAACATATTATCTTTTGAGATCTGTGTTAGATATTTTTATGACAAAAAAAACAGAGCTAAGCAGAAACATTAGCAGATGATTTGCACAGCGTTGTGGCCCCTATAAAGTGTCAATTATTCTGAAAATGAAATGGGATAATTAGTGTAGACAAATTAAATCTATTTATTATTGTGATGGAATGTGTAATCCAATTCATTTCAGTGCCATCGTTTGCAACTGATGACTATTGATTTGCCATCACAATTCACAATTGTCCAGATTTTTACAGACTGTCCAGATTTTTCCTTTATATTTTTGGACAATTCCTTGTAAAATTTGTGTTTTTTATGAAAAATCAGTGGGTTGATCTGAGGATTGAAGTCACTAAATAATGCCATACATTTGAGTTTTAGACTTCATATCCTTCAGAAAATGCATGCGCACACAAATCCTGTTATTCTAGCTACTTGCTAAGTCTATAAGAGCAATATTTAAAATCTGTCCCTATTTTTTGAGCCTCTCTTACCCCCCCCCTCATTTTGTCAGGCTTTCTCCAGATTTCTTGTGCTAAGAAGTTGAGAGGTATGTTTGCCATATGGAAATGTTTAAAATCTCTAGAAGTAAGCAACATTTAGAAGTACTTCTGATGATAAAAGTTCTATTTTTGAATATATTTCAGATATTTAAAATAGGCTTGCCACTTAAAGGATATAATGTAGAGTATTTTTTTTTTTTAAATCTTTCACACCTAGCCTGAATGGAATTTCACACCTCCGACACCTCAGGAGTTCCTGCTTTGACAGCCTTGTATATATCTCATAAATGATAAAAGTTATCAAAAAAAAGTTAAAATATGAAAGTTATTCCGAACATATTCCTCTTCACAGTGGTGATATTTATATGCCAGTCAGACATAATAATTTTGCATTTAACAAGTAATTAGATAATATATAAATGTACTTATTGTAATTATGCAAAAAAAATCAATATATCTGTAACCACAGTAGATTGACCTCAACTGTCAGTGTGTTTGGGCAGATGTGATCTTCATTTGGTTCTAAACAGATTTGTAAAAAACATTCCTTTTTGAGATATTTGGATAATTAAATATTCAGATATGTGTCATATTCATAATGGACAAATAAATGTAAACATCCGCCACAAAGTCGCTATCAGTGCACATTTTAAGGCATTGTGTACACGTTCATTGGATACCATGAATTCCCATGCAAATACCCTCTAGCTGAAGTTATTAATACAATTATGAAAATATGCCATATACTCATAATATTTCCAAGGGAAACAATTCGTAACTTTTGTGTTGTCAATTACCCCATTCATATGATGAGGCATTCATGACATCTCTGGTGACTTGGCATGTAAAACACTGAATCAAAATCTTTCCAAGAGTATAATGCCCACGATAAGTAGATAAATATGACAGTTATGTTAATATGTTACCTAGCAGTGTAAACCTTGGTCTAGATTATTGTCACTGTTGAAGTGACACCCTGTCCCATGTACAAAAATAGGAAAAAAGGGCTGTGAATAGATGGATGGATGGATGGATGGAAGCATATTTTATTACTGAACAAGTATGAATATTTGATGAATGATAGCATGTAGAGAGATGGTATCAGTGACAACTTTTGTAGCATTGTATAAGCTTTAGATTAATACCATGAAGTATCATATAATCACCTTATGGTTCAAGTTATTAATATAATTATTGACACATGCCATACACATAACTTTCCCTGCTCAAAAACACATATTTTTGTGCTACAAGTACCCCACTCATCTGAGGAGCCATTCTGTACAATGGAATTTGGTGGGCCAAAAGTAAGTTTGCTATCAACCTGGGTGCCCAAGTCCCTCACAACTGATTGCATGCTTAGGACCTTGTTATTAATGCGATCATTTGTGAGGGTGTCACTCACCCCAAAGGGGATAATGATGCATTTTATGGAATTAAGTTTGAGGCCATTTTTCTGGCACCAGCCATTTGTTTGGGTGAGACCCTCTTGGAGGATATCCATATCACTAGGGAAACTGATGAGAATGCCCAGCTAGCAGTCATCTGCAAACTTGGTCAGCCATACCCCACTGGTTTTGGCCTGCACCTCAGAAAAGTATATCTGAAACAACAGAGGCCCCAAGAACAATCTCTGGGGTACACCACTCATTACAGGTCAACTGCTTGAGGTGACTTCCCCTATTTTGACAAGGTGGGTTCTATCAGTGAGCCAGTTTGCTACCCATCTGGTAACATATGGATTGATTACTAGTTGAGAGAGTGTATCTGTTAAACCTGAGTGGGGAATAGCATCAAAGGCTTTGGCTAGGTCAAGGTAGGTGGTGTGCACCATCTTCCCCTCATCCATGGCTTTGGTGACTATTTCAAAGAAGTCAACCAAATTTAACAGGCATGACCTTCCCCTTGAAAAAACCAAACTGTGTGGGGTCAAGTGTTTGGAGGTTGCCAATGTCCTTGTTAATGAGCCCATGATAATCTGCTCCATGGCCTTGCAGATCAGGCTAGTTAGGCTGATGGGTCAATAATTTCCTGGATCGGTGGACATTCCACCTTTGTGCAAAGGGATGACAGTGTCTGTCCTCCACTCGGCTGGGATGAAGCCAGTACTCAGGCTTTTGTTGAATAGGGTGCCTAATGGTGCTGCAAGTTCCTGCCTGAGTTCATGTATGATGCAGCCAGTACTCAGGCTTTTGTTGAATAGGGTGCCTAATGGTGCTGCAAGTTCCTGCCTGAGTTCATGTATGATGCAGCCTGGGATGTTATCGCGTCCCATGGAGGTTGTATTTTTTGCCTTTGAGGGGGCAGTGATGACTTGCTCTCTAGAGATAAAGGGAGGAGGCAGGTGTTGGGCATGTCCTGATTTACTGATGGGGGGCAGAGGACAGAGGGGTGAAGTTTTCACTGAACATGTCTGACATTAGGTTGGCTATATCTACAGTGTTTGTGTATATGGTGTCCTGGACCACCAGTTCTGAGCAGATTTGAGTGCTTCCTTTGAGATTGCAGACATATGTGAAGAAGGGCATTTGATACCATGACGTACCATATACTCTATGGGTAACTTATTAACAGAAATATTAACATGCAATATACCCATAACTTTGCCTAAAAAGGAATCATACTTGCCTTTTGACAAAAAAAAAATACAAAAATTATACTATATATCATACTATGCTAATATATATACATATATATATATATATATATATATATATATATATATATATATATATATATATATAAAATGCTTCATTGGTGTAAGCAACGTGTATGAAACAGACCTATCATAAAGTGACAGCACAGAGGAAAACAGCGGTTTCTGACTTCACTCCACTATGACATACCAATGATTTACCAGAAAACATAAATGTTATGAAGAAAACATCACAAATATAAGAGAAAAACTGGACATGCAGCACAAATCAGGACAGATGAGAAGTATGTACTCAAATGTATGTAATATTGAGTTATATTAGTCCAGAGACCATCCCAGTGATATGGCAGAAAGCCACAAATTTGGTAATGAAAACATCTGGACATCCTGGGAATATCTGGACAGTTGAGAGATATGAATGTGAAGTATATGGTCCAAACATAGTTCAGGACAGTGTACCTACAATGCAGAGTATTGTGATACCCCAGTCTTGGCATTCTGTACTGAAGCTGTGTGTTAAGGATCTATAACAGGACATGGACTGCCAAGTAAAATGATCACTCAGAGAAAATGTGTGTATTGAATAGGGACACACAGATGAGCTGTAGCAATGAACAAAGGGAAAGAGTACAGGTGAAACTCCCTCATGTAGAGCAGAGGAGGCACTGTCAATGGAAGATGGTTGTAGCAGCAATACCAACGACATATCTATATGGTACAGAATGAACTGTACAGTGAAAATGTGTTGTCCATGACTGTCACACAAGGTGACATAACGATGGGAAGAATATTTGTGTGAGATAAGCCTCCTTACATACATAATGCAGAGGAGATCTATCAGTGATCTTATATACAACTGGGGTAGGGTACATATTGTGAAGCTGTGAAAACTGATATGCTGAACATGAGTGTACTGTCAACAGAGGTCTCCAGCAAGCTGGCCACAGGTAAAGGATCATGGAAAACATTACAAGAACCAACCACAATCATGGACAATATCATAATAATACCACCACTAATTCCATGCCTCTGACATAACATTTGTGATGAGAAGTCTACACACTTGAACAGCTATTATGATACATGTACACTGTATGAGGATAACCATACACACTGTCCTGGCACTGTAATATCTGCAAGAGGTGTTAGGAGGGACACTGCTATACCTGTATGCAACAGTATGGGTAATACAGGCTAGCTGCATTGCATGCATGGCTTATATATATATATATATATATATATATATATATATATATACATATGTGTGTGGCACAGTCTACACTGTCATGAATGATATACACGCCATTAATGTTGTTAAACACCTATGCATGTACTGTGTGCATAAGCAGAACAGGTAGCACACATGCATCTGGTTGTAACAACTTGACTGGTGTTCCACACCATCAAACAGTCATGTATATTCCAAAGAAAGAATACCTATGTATGGTCAATAAGCTGTGTGACAGTGCACTGTGACAAAGGTGGTACATTTCAGTTTCACATCACTGGAAGATCTGTAGAGAGGTACATGAAGAAGGGTGCATTGTACACAATGTTTGGTGTGATGAAGGTTGGAAACCATGAAGTTATTATGACCTCTGATGTGCATGTCCTTCACATACCCAGTACGTATGTTACATTCAAGGGAGTAGTCAGCACTGTGACCACATGCTGGTGGATGTACTACTTACCATCAACCCTAGGACATGTGCCCCATCCCTATTGGTCTGATTATAGGGTATGGTGTACACATTATACTTGGGTGGTGTGTTTGTTTCCTGATTCAACAAATCCCTCCATGTTTCTTGTCAATGCAGGTGTTGTCATGTTTGTGGTAGCCATTTTTGCTATGTGTTGATGCTGTCTGTAGTATACTAATATCACAGATGGAGTCAATGATTGCCACCAATCTGCATTCCTTTAGGCAGCTGTTTAGACAGCATGTGTATGTCATCTGTGATGTCCCCTAATGTACTGACCTGATCACTGGACCTGAGATATAGGACATGTCATACATTTAAACATAATGAAATGCCACATATGTCATACACTGGTCTACTCATTTTGTGATATAGCTGTTTTTGGCCACATATGACAATGTTTATTGAATACCTCAGTGTGGATTTGTGTCAAGTGCCTTGACCTAGGATCATAGGATCATAGCAAGTTACTAGGCTACTGGCCCAGAGGCCCTTATAAGCCTAGCCAATAAATGAGTCCATGTTCCACAAGTCAACACTCGATGATCCTGTCCAGGAGGGACACAGGTGAAATCCCAGGGGTGTATTTTCTATTTCCCATCCAGTCATCCAGCTTCCTCTTAAAGAGGGATAATGAAGTACTCTGCTTCACATGAAGAGGGAGTCTATTCCACAGATGGGGGGGCTCTTTAGGAGACAAATCTGTGCTGCCAGCAAGTCCTATTGACTAAGTTGAGGTTTGGCACGTGGGTCATGAGAGTGGAGTTTGGCTTGTGGAGATGCAACAATTTCATCAAGGTGGGGTCAGAGATTGCTCTGTATGCCAGGCATAGATCACCTCTGAGGAGTCTGTATGAGATGGAGTACAGGGACAGGGCTTTTAGCCTATCCATGTAGGATAGACTTTTGAAGCCCTGTATTCTCCTGGTCAGGAGCCTCTGTGGTCTCTCCAGCTGCTGCATGTGCTTTGTGAGGTACATGCCAAAAGAGGCATTATACTCAATGATGGGCCTGATAAAGGAGGAATACAGAGAAGTTATGACTTCCTTGTTCCTGGAAGAAATACTCTTACTAATAAGGTGAGCCGTGTAAAAATCTCTCAGTAAAATGGATGCAACATGGTAGTCAAACGTTATATTGCTGCCAAATTGGGGTACCCACATCCCTCATAACTGCATGCATGCTTAGGACATTGTTATTAATGTGATAATTTGTGGAGATGTCACTCTCCCCAAAGGGGATGATGATGCATTTTTTGGCATTTAATTTGAGGATGTGTTTCTGGCACCAGTCATTTGTCTGGGTGAGACCCTCTTGTAGTATGTATACATCACTAGGGGAGTTTATGACAGTGCCCAGCTTGCAGTCATCAGCAAATGTGGTCAGTCATAGACCTCTGGTTTTGGCTTGACTCTCAGAGAAGTACATTCCAAACAGCAAGGGCCGCAATACTGATCTCTGGGGTACATCACTTGTTACAGGTCTTCTACTTGAGGTAGCTTCCCCTATTTTGACTGAGTGAGTTCTATCATTGGGCCAGTTTACTACCTATCTAGTCGTATACAGATTTATGCCAAGCAGAAATAGTTAATCTATTATACCCAAGTGGGGAATAGTGTTGAAGGCCTTGCAAGTTGGCTGGTGTGCACCATCTTCCCCTCATCATTGGCTTTGGTGACTGACTCAAAGTACTCTACCAAATTTAACAGGCATGATCTACACTTGACAAAAACAAACTGTGTGGGATCAAGTGTTTGGAGGTTGCCAATGTCCTTCTTAATGCAGTCCATGATAATGCATTTCATGACCTTACAAATCAGGTAGTTAGGCTGATGGGTCTATAATTGCCTGGATTGGTGGATGCTCCGTCTTTGTGCAGAGGGATGACAGTAGCCATCATCCACTTGGCTGGGGCAAAACCAGTACTCATTATTAGGTTGAATAGGGTGCCTAATGGTGCTGTGAGTTTTTGCCTGAGTTAATGCAGGATGCAGCCTGGGATGTTATCGGGCTCCATGGAAGGTATGTTTTTAGCCTTAGAGAGGGTGGTAATGACTTGTTCCCTAGAAATAAGGGGTGGGGGTGGGCAGATGCTAGGGGTATCCTGGATTACTGATGGGGGGCAGAGGGATGACGTTTTCATTGAACCTGTCTGCCAGCAGGTTGGCTATATCCACAGCAATTTTGTAAGTGGTATCCTTGACCATCAGTTATGATCAGATTTGAGTGTTTCCCCTTAGACTGTGGATACATGTGAGGAAGGCCTTATGACTATCTTTAGTAGATGTGGCCAATTTGGACTTGAAGTTAGCTTTGCAGGACTTCACTAATACCTTTATTTGCTAGTTTAGGCCAAGGAGAGATCACTTCAAATTTGGCATCTGTTCCTTCTTGGTCCTAGACAGCTATATTTACCTTTTGTTATATTATAGAGTTTATTTATAGCAGATGTCCACCAGACAGGTTTACACTTCCTTGAGGAGGAAGATTTTGTCCTGTCAGGTATTGCTGAATCCATGCATGTATATAAATGGTCGTATAGTACATTGGTGTATGTTTGAACATTAGTGCCAGTTCCTACTGTTGGGGGGGTGTAGCTGTTTAGACCTTCCCTCATGAGGCTATAATCAGCTTTGGAGAAGTTTTTTTTTGTTTAAAAATAGCTGGGGGGGTCATGGGAGATGGTGACTTTGAGGGTGACCCCTTTTTTGTCTGATCTTACCAGGGATGATAACATTATGGGGATGCTGCAGTAGTTTCCTATGTTGGTTAGTACCAAGTCCAAGATGTTGTTACCTCTTGTGGAGATGTCAACCAGCTGGTCTAAGTCACTGGCATTGATGAATTCAAGGAATCTTTGAGGTTTTGTGTTCTGGCTCAAGTAGTTCTTCCAATCAATGGTTGAGTAGTTAAAATTGCCCAAGATCAGGGTATACGATTGAATCTTAATAGATTCAAGGAAGTCCAGATAGGTTTCGTGGGCATCCTGAGTCAACTTTGGGGGCCTGTAACTAAGTATGATTTGAATAGGGGGTCTTGTCAATGGTTAAGTGCACCTGGAGCATCTCCTGTGTGTCATACTGTTTGACCATTCTGGAGGTGTGTATATCTTTAATATATATTGAAATACCACCTTCTCTGGCTTTGCTGCCCTCAGTTTGGAATCTGTATGTATTGGGTGTTCTCCGCAGTTTTGAACCATGTTTCTATGACTACAAATGTCAGCATCTTCCAGGGTTAAGAATGCTTGCAATGAGTGCTGTTTCATGTTGAGACTACTAGTGTTCAGCAGCATGAACTTTAAGTTGCATTTAGATGAGAGTCTCATGTTCGTGCTTTTGACCTCAAGACATTGCCTAAAAAGGCACTATCTGGGAGGCAAGAGCCTTTACCAGGAGCCTGAAGCTCAAGGGAAACAGATGTAAGCCATCTGTGGCAAAGCATCATGGTCTGTCAATCATGTCTTCCCAGGCTGACAGTTACTGAATCCCCTTAGAATGACATCAGAAACTAAGCCAAGTGTTAAAGTCAATTTATTTTTGTTTGTATTGAGGCATCTTTCTGCCTCATAGCAAGAGGTTCTCCGGTTCGATTCTCAGCTGGGGTGCCTTCTGTGTGGAGTCTGCATGTCCTCCCTGTGGTCACGTGGGTTTCCTCCGGGTGCTCTGGTTTCCTCCCACATCCCAAAGACATGCAGTACGTGGATTGGATACTCTAAATTGGCCCTAGGTGTGAGTGTGTGCATGTGTGTGTGCCTTCTGTGGAAGGTTGGGTGCCGGTCTGGCAACTCGACACTGTAAAACTCCACTGCCAATCATGAGCGGACAGATGATCCACTGTGGTGACCCCTAACTGGGAAAAGCTGAAAGAAGAAGAAGAACTGAGGCATCTTTCTGGGTGATGGTAGAATGCTGCTTAAGGCTAGTGATGTACCTGCCTGGAACTCATATTCAGTGAGCTCAAACATGTCTCTCTTCATATAGTCCATAGAGGCACATCTTAAGTCATTCACACCAACATGAACTATGACAGAGTCATAGCAGTACTTGTTGAAAGACTTGAGTGCATGGGTGATGTGTTGGATTCTGGCACCTGGCAAACAACTTACTGTGACTTTCTCCTTATCCAGCCTGATGAGAGGTACATCTGTGTGTCTCACAATGGAGTCTCCTATGATTAATATATTGGCTTTATGTTAAGTCTTGATTGCTGTGAGACACAGGTGTTTGGACTATGTGTGGTGTGTGGTGTGGTAGGTTGTGGAGTTTGCTTGCGTTTTTGTCTTGGAGGTCTCTTTTGTTTAGGTATGTTATTGTTAAGAACCTCCACATATAAGTGTATGTGTTGTGTTGGTGTGGGTGATGATTGAGGTGTGGTGTTTGTGCAGACAACCTTCTCAGTGTCAGGTATACTGGCTTGTGAGGGAGAAAGCATAGACTCCAGGTTTTTAATGTAACTGCATCTCGCATAAATTGTGCTCCTAGGTGGTAGTACGAGAGGGTTGTCAATGTACATGAGATAGTTGCTACACTATCGCAGTATGTCCATATCAACCAGATTGGCAGGAGAAACTGTAGGCAACTGTCCATCCATATTTGTCAGAATTAGTGAGGAGGATGATCTGAGAAGGGTGAAAGTGGAAAGATCTGAGATGGGTACTAGTAGCTTGTGTTTGTACAGAGGCTGTAAAGAAGCTTCACTAACTCAGGACAGAGTGAGTGCTAGTAAGGGAAATTTTTAAGCTGGAATACCTTGCAATGGGTTAAATCAGTACAGCAGTGGTGTGTGACATGAGAACAAGTGCAGCCCCATGCAAACACAGGCTTAAAATACCAGAAGATATGGAAGAATCTAGAAGTTCAGATTACTATCCAATCCTGCTGGTCCTGCACTTTCAACCAAACATTCATGCTAGAGAGGATCAGGCCCTTTTACTCTCACTAACAGAGAAGACAGGCCCCTACCATCACAAGATGGCTGCCAGGAAACTCAGTAAGCAAAACAACCATGCCTGGAAGCAGCATATCTGTACCCAGACTATACTACTTGACTAGAACACAGAAAACTCTCAGAAAATGCACAGAAAAGTACAGATAGAGCAGTCACAAACAGAAAATACAGCCCTCAGTATGAAAAAGGCAATTTACAAGTAAGTAATTCAGTACAAATGCAGTTACAGAAATGAAACACTGCTTCGCAATGAAAATACAGTTAAAACAGTAGAAAACATTACAATAATGCAGTGAACAGTAAAAAATGCTTTATAACAGTGCAAAATGTAGTATATTCACTGTATAACACAACTATAAGTGTTAGGAAGTGCAATTGAATGAAATAAATGTAAAAACAACACTTATTTTGTTCTTGGAGCCTCAGGGAATTTCTGCTATGTCACATTGATGAATCACCACTCTGCAGCCTGGTAAAAACAAGTCTGGTCACGTTCCACAAGATGCATGTCATCAGTGACCTCTTTAAGGACATCTATCAGATGTAACAAACTTCATGTAGCATTTATAGCTCATACAGGTCTGTTGCACATGCCTGGAATATTACTAGAGCCCATTTCGAAGAGGTCCATGATGACATGTTAGTCTCCCTTACAGTTGAAGAGAGTCAAGATGTCTCTATAAGTGAATGCATCAGATGCTGTTCCCCCAACACACTGTGATGCATGTTGAGCTACACCCTTGCATTGGAAGCTAGGCCCTGTGGAGGATGTGTTGAACTGTGTATTCAACTGTAGCAGGAAGGTGTATGTGCTGAGTCATGACATATGTAATCTGTGAAGTTATCACAACCCATTGATTCCTTGTGATTGCCCTGGATAAAGGTAAGCTAGTGCATACTGCCTTTTGTGATATTGCCTAGAGTTTTGACACAATTTCCCATGCAGGTATCATTGAGAAAACCTCCAAGCTGGAGATTAAGCCTTACATCAGTTGATGGATAATCAGTTGGCTCACTGACAGAATGCATCTTGTGAAAGCTGGTGACTCAACCTGTACCAGTAGAGCTTTCACCATTGCCAAACCCCAGGGATCTGTGCTTGGCCCTTCACTGTTTGAACTCCATTTCTCAACAGTTCAGGCTAAAGTATATGGCCTTTGGCTTACCAGGTTTGCTGATTCTTGCATATTGTATGGAATCATTGAGTCCACTGATGGTGATAACATAGTACAGGAGGAACTAACACACACAACTGAATGGTGACAATGGCACACAGTCTACAAATAAATGTAGAAATGTGTGTTTCTAATGTTGGCCATATGAAAAGTGGAATTCCATGTTAATCACAGCATTGACAACAGTCCTGCTATGCAGAAACCCAGGGATGTAAGCACTGGGAACACATGTAGATAGCAATCTTAACTATGATGACCAAGTGTCCACACTGGTATTAAAAGCCTATGTTGTGCACATCATAAGTCATGCCATCATACTGAGATTGTAGAATTCTATGACAGCATTGTAGTCAAACCTCATCACAATAATAATAGATATAATGCTCTCTTTTAAATGTACCTCACCAGACTCATAGCAGCTTCAGAGACCACGGGGCTTTCCCAGCAAGATAATGCAGGGCCTACAAACCATGCCATGATTAATGTGGATAGATTAAAAGCCATGCCACTGTAATCTTTATTGCATAGGATGAGATGACTTCTGGCTTACCTACAGATCAATCTGTGACTCTGCCCTAGTGGGAATATTGCATAACCAAAAATCTGATATAACTGATAACATCAGCAGTGTCTGTTGAGGAGAATACAACAGTGACTCACATGCTGGTATAAAATTATCTCTGTAATGTCAAGCAACAGTTCATACATACACAGTTGACTGAAGTGAGAATATAACCCCTACCAAAGTATGCAGACTACAGAACCCAATATTTTACACAAGCACCACAGCACAAGTCAGATTTGGAGTGTGTCAGACAACACTTTACAGTTGATAACATCAGCAGTGAGTGTTGAGGAGAAGATAGTGTCCCACATGATGACATCAGCAGTGAGTGTTGAGGAGAAGATAACAGTGTCTCACATGCTGGTGTAAAATGCTCTCTGTAATGTCAGGCATGAGCTCACACACACACACACACACACACACACACACACACACACACACACACACACACACACATACACACACACACACACACACACACACACACAGTTACTGTAGTGAGAATAAAACCCCTACCTATTGAACTACACAGACTACAGAACATAGTACTTTATGCAAGCACCCCAACACAAGTCTGATTTTATAAGTGTGCATGTGAACTTATAGTAAGTGACAGCAGGCCATGTGAGAGAAAAGAGCCTGGGAGCATATCTCTCAACTGTACAGATTTTCGCAGAATGTCCAGATTTTTGTCTCATATTTTGGTCTGTTTTTCATAAAATTGTGATTTTTATGGCAGTTAGCAAATCATTAAAGATTGGAGTTAGAAAATAATGACAAACGTTTGAGTTACAGATTTCATACCCATCAGAAAATTCATGTTAATGTAAAACCTGTTGTTCTATCAACTTTCTAAGATTGTAAGAATTATATTTAAAAATTGTCCCTATCTTTGGGCCTTTGTCCCACTTTTATTAATGGCTTTGTCCAGATTTCTTGCTCTAAGAGATTGAGAGTCATGCTCAGGAGGGCCTGCATGAAATGGGTATGTAGGCATATGCAAGTATCCAAATGCTAGCGATCCATGGCATAGGAGCAGTAACTGTAGGAAACACACTTCTGCTCTGATGATTAGACACGCACACATGTGCTCGCTCGTGTATGCACACTCGCACACACATGTGCGTGCACACCAAATTGACAGCAGTGAGAACAGAACCCCTACCTATCTAAGTACACAGACTATAGAACATAGTACTTTACACAAGCAGCATAACACAACCCTGATTTATATAGGAGTCCAGGTGAACTTATAGTAGATGACATCAGCAGGCCATGTGAGAGAAAAAAGGTTTGGAAGCCTGCATGAAATGGATGTGTAGGCATGTGCAAGTATCAGAATCCTGGCAATCCTGGCATTGGAGCAGTAACTATAGGACACACACTTCTGCTCTTCCATCTGGAAACACACACATACACACATACACACACACACACACACACACACACACACACACACACACACACACACACACACACACACACAGACACATACACACACGCACACACGCACACACACACACGCATACACTCACACACGCATGCACACACACATGCACACACACACACACGCACACATGCACACGCACGCACACACGCACACACACACACACACACACACACACACACACACACACACACACACACACACACACACACACAAACACACCAAGTCGACTGCAGTGAGAACAGAACCACTATCTATCTAACTACACAGACTACAGAACACAGTACATTACATAAGCAAAACAGCACAATTCTGGTGTATACAAGAGTGCAGGTCAACTTATAGTAAATTACATCAGCAGGCCATATAGGAGACAAAAGTCTAGGAGGCCTGCATAGGCACATAGCTTTATAGATTCATATAAGGCTAATAACCTAATAGCCCTAGGGTGTTTAGAAGCCTAGCTGTGAAAAAAACACAAGTACCATTATTGAGCATAGTTGGATGGTCATTCTTACCAGAACAATTTTCTGAGCAGCAACAACTGGCCCTGTCAATGAGGGACATTGGTGCCAGCCCAGAGGTGACTTTGCCATCACCCAAACAGTCATTAAGGTTGCTCTTGAACAGGTTCATTGAGGCGCACTGCTTCACATGCAGTGAGACCCTATTACAGAGGAGTGTGATTCATTGTGGGATATATCTGTCTCCCCAGCATGTTCTGCTTATGTCACAGGCTAGGTTGACAACCCTGGTACAAATTATTCTTGTCCCATTTGAAATGCAGATGCCCATCATTTCCAGAAGGGCAGGGTCTGAGACTGCTCTGTAGGTCAGGCATAGTTCATCTCTCAGCAGCCTGCATGATATTGAGTACAGTGACAGGTATGTCAGTCTTTCCATGTATGTCATGTTTGGAGGCTGGGGAGTCTCCCAGGGACAACCCTGTGTTTTCCCCAATTGCTACAGGTATCTTTTGAGGTATAGACAGATGGGATCATTGTACTCAATTAGTAGTCTGGTAAGGGTAGAGTACAGCAGAGGTATGACCACACTGGTCTTGGATGTGATGTCCATTTGTATGATATGTGCGGTGCAGAATGGGTGTGTCACCACTTTAGGCACATAGTGAAGAAAGTATAGATTGCTATCAACACATGTTCCCAAGTCTCACAACACTGTGTTTGAGCTTAGGGGGTTCTATGTATATCATAATTATCAGGGGTACTTCATTGACAAATGGGACAATGAGGCATTGTATGCTTTAAGGTTCAGTCCGTGAGTTTGGCACCAATCATTTGTGTGTGTCAGCTCCTTCTGTAGTGTAATACCATCACTGGGGGACTCTATGCTTCCAGTTAACAGTCATCTGCAAACTTGGTAAACCACAGGCCATCTACTCTTGCCTGCACTTCAGAGAAGTAGTTTCCAAACAGTTGATGGCCCAGCTCAAATCCTTGTGGTATTCAACTGGTAAGTGGGCTAGTGGTGGAGATGCAGTCCCCAACTTTGAGAGTGTGTGTTCTGTCTGTGAGCCAGTTCACTATCCATATACTTCTGTATGGCCTAATTCCCAGATGGGAGATCTTCCTCATGAGACATGAACGGGGGATAGTGTCAAAGGCCCTGGATAACTCAACATAGGTGGTATGTCCTTTTATCCCTCATCCAGGTATTTGGTGTCAATATCCAAGAAGTCCACAAGGGTTAATAAGCAAGAGTTACCCTTGACAAAACCAAAATGGGTGGGGTCAAGTGTGCTGATGGTCACCTATGTCCCTGCGGATATGGTCCATGCAGATTCCTTTACTAGCATTACAAATGAAGCTTTTAGGCATATGAGTCAATAGTTCTAGTTCTGCATGTTACCAGATTGATGTGCATTGCACAGCATATATTTGATATTACATTTTTCAGTGTGGTTGATATATGTGTGGAAGAAGTACTTAAACCTCAAGGTTGAAGTGCTTGGGGGTGCCAGCACACAGATGTATTGTAAATATATGACATATTGTTAGATAGGGCCCTTGGTTGGTAATGTTTCCACATGTAATTTCATGTCATACAAAGGAAATGTACAGTAAATAGCAGTAATGCAGCATAATATATATGCATTTCCATAGCACAACGAGCAACAGGTTTGCCCCACGGTTAGCAAAGTACATACGCATGCAAGATACACATGTTTAGCAGTGCGCAAATGCGAGCCACATTGCTAAAGTCTGACAGTTAGTACTGAGTCTATGAGATACATTTACTTCTTAACTGACTCTGTGACAGCATGTGTTAATATACTGATACATTCCCTTTTTTGGGCCAGATGATACTGGGTTCGAATACAGCAGTATGTAATACTTTAAAATACTTTTCATTACAGGGTGATAATGCAATGACATGAATTGTTTTTATGAGATGTCTTGCTGTGGTTTGGTATAGTGCAGTGGTGTTAAGTGGCATTGCATGGGAGTAACTTCACCTGTTTGCAGCCACTAACCATTAATGCACAATGCGCACCTAAGCACAAACATGGAGCCCAAAAAGTGAGGAGATCCATTGCTTCAACAGCAATTTACGTGTGGTATGTGTGATTCTATTTTTGAACAGATTAAAGGTGTAGGTAGATAGGAAAGTGATGAAATGGGGAACAAACATGGGGAAGAGCAAAGGGAAAGCAGTACAGGAATGTGCAGTAGGGAGGTAGGAAAGAACTATAGCTATCCATTTCATTAGCAGTGTAAATTTAGAATAGGTGCAGAATATTAGCTGAATTTAGACTGTCACCTCCACAAAGAGGGGTGACCACAACACAATCATGTTGTATAGCCAATTGGACCAAATCAAGTGTGTCAAGAAGACGTGTGTGAAATGGAAAGCTATGCATGGGACATTTTTTTTTTTTTTTTTTGTGGGACAGGTGCCCATTTTTTTTAAGTGAGAGGAATGTTGGGAAAGGGACGCAGGCATGTCTGGGACAGGTAAGTTAGGTAGGTGAGGAAGCAATTGCAGAATGACCAGAAAAACAAGACAAGATACAGGGACAGTGATGGACACAAAAGGGTGAGAGAGGGTGAGGACATCCTGAACCCATGGTCATCAAGCTGGGTGACAGTAAGAATTGAGGCCTCACCCACTGGACTGTCATCACTATCACCTCACTCCTCCACTGGCTGGGGTTGCTGATGTCTCCTTCTCCTCCTCCTAGTACAGCACAAAATGAGAGTGAGCAGCCTCTCCAGCTGGCATTAAGCATGCACCGATGGTGCAATGCAGAACCCTACACACCATCCCTGGCATTGGCATGGGTGATAAAATCACCACCCCGGCTGCTGCTGGTGGAGGGTACCACAGGACCAGCCAACAGGGAAGGACTTCCTGAGGGGGCAAGTAGTCCAGGGGCAGCAAGGTGGTGCTGCAAGGTTTTTGGCACCTGGACGTGCTGGGCAACAGAGATGGAGCCTGTGGAAAGGGGGCAGGTGAATCCTGTGGGGCAAGGCTAACCTGCTGTGCTGTGGAGCATTTAGTGATATGGTACACATGGGCGATGACATGGGCACATTTTGATGACACATAATAAAATTAACAAAAAGAAAAGAACAATAAAATAAAAAAAATGATAGATAAGGGTTGGGGTAAGAGAAAAAAGAGATAAGATTAGAACCTCCATATGTGACATGCAATGTGGTAATACAATTCTTTGACCTATTATCTTAATTTTTACTTTTAAGACTACCACCTCCTAACAGATGTACACTATGCTACAAATTGCAGCAAGTACTCCTTGACATGCGCATATATTGCACATGTGGGTTGTTCCAATTTTACAGATTACAGTTTATAGCAGGGCATTTGTGCCACTGGTATAAAAGTTTTACTTTAATTTCAATATAACTGAAGAATTAGCTGTATTACCTAGTTGGGCAGTGTGGTATTTGAACCCACAACCACTGACTAAAGACAAATATTGTACTCTTGGTTTGTGCTGCAGACTAATGCATGCATACTTGATTTTACAGTTGAGATACACATGCTCAATTTGATACAACTCTATAGAATATCCAAAAAACTATATTTAACTTCCAATGCTACAATAACAGTATTCTTCTGCTTAATACATACAATATGCTTCCCTTATCTTCACCAATCTATCCCCATGAGTTCAGACACTGACCTCAAGATCACTGGAAGCAGTGGAAAAAACAGAATAGAACAGAACAGAATAGCATTAGGAATACCACCAGTCTTGCGTATATTCAGCTTTTAAGTCTTACAAGTACTATCTGCATTTGATACTCTTCACAAATCTTCAGTCTTCTCTACTCTACAGACTTGAAACTACCTATAACAAAGTTGCTAGATTTGTTGTTAACTTGCCATCCAAATCACACTACTGTCATGCCGTCAGGTCACTCAGCTGGTTAGAGTTTCCAAACCAACTCAAATTTAATTAAATACTCATCATCCACTCCATCATCCATAAACCCTCATCTTGCCCTAGCATCTCCTCACTAGTCTCACTTTATACCCCTCACTCACCACTTAGGAGCTCTGATCAATGTCTGTTACAGATTCATAAACCTAAAAAATCTGTTAGACAGAATCTATATAGTTACTCACCTGCCATTCAATGCATCAAGCTTCCCATGACCCTGAGAAGCTTACCCCAGGTCTACAAAGTTAAGAAATCACACAAATAATATCTAAACCACATCTGAACATGTCACTGTAACCACCCTACCTGAATCCAGTCCTCACTTGTCTACTACTCCTCTCCTTTATTCATCTCTCCTTCCTAGTCCCAATTTCCTTTTCTTTAAGGTGGACCAGAATTTCTGTGGATTTGTTTTACAGTTATTTTGGGGAGAGTTATAATATGATTTTTTTGTCATTACAGACATATCTTTTGACAAGATTGTACTTGAGAAGTAGGGAATGTTGTTTAGTCTTAGTCCAGGCTTTCCAAGTATTGTCGCGGTTTTACATGAGTGATTTAGTTTTTTTAGAAATCCAGGGTGCAAAGTTAGATTTGATTCTAATACGCCTTGTAGGGGCTAGGTAGTTGGGAATATCAAGGAATATGCTATTAAATTAGTGAACAGCATCATTCAGAGACAGTTGTTTAAGGATAGACCAGTCAATGGTAGAGAGGATAGAGTTGAATTGGGTAGTATTACAGTTATAAGTTACGACAGTCTCTATAAGAGTGAGGTTTGTTTGCCTGTGAAGAGTGGCATATTATGCTAGTAGGAAGATGGTCACTCAAAGACTTTGGTAAGGTAGTCGGGCTATGGTAAAGGTTTGGAGAGTTAGTGGGAATCAAGTCTATGGTTGAAGTTGAAGAGGTGTTATTGTGTAGGTAAGTAGGGGATGTTATCAGTTGGTGGAATCCACAGAGGTTGATGCAGAACTGTGGGGAGTTAGTGGAAAATTTGGTCCTGTCTATGTTAACATCACCTAAGATGATAGTTTCTTAGGTTATGCTGTGAGAGAACCAAGAGAGGATAGATTCTAGGATTGGAATATTATTACCAGGGGGAATATAAATGGAGGCAATGACAAATGTCTTATGGGGGTTTAGATGGCAGTTGAGGATGATGAGTTCAGCTGGGTGGAAATCAGGAGTAGGTGTGGTGATGGTGAAGAGGTTAAGGCTATTTGAGTGTAGATTGGCAACACCAGTACCCTTTTTGTTGAGTCTATCAAAGCAGTAGATGTTATAACCGGGTGTCAGTATTTCTTATTTATGTATGGTTTTAGCCAGGTTTCTGGTAGGGCTAGGAAATGAGAGGTGGTTTGAGCTATCCAAGAATGTAGCTCAGTGATTTTGTTAGTGAGGCTTTGTATATTCAGGGCGTAGATAGAAAGGTGTTTCTGCTGTGAGGTTTGATTTAAGGGAGGTTGAGCAGGGAGTGGGCAGTGGGATGATGTAGGGGTGGAAGGGTTGTTTGTGGGTGTAGGGTTATGGGTAAGGGAGAGTGGGCCTGGATTAGGGTGAATATCACCAGCGAGTAGTAAGTTGCTGGGGACTGAGATACGGTGTGTTACTGAGAAAATCTGGTGGTGGAGTTTAGGCTTGGGTTTATAGAAGAGGGGGTAGATGTCAAGTATAATGAGTTTGTGATAGCAGTGAAAGGTGAGATTGAAGAGAGATGGAGAGATTAAGATGTGGTGGGAAGGAGAGGATGGTTTGCTAGTACATGTGGTAGGAGAGTATAGAAAAGGTTAGGATAGGTTTGCATGATAGGAGGTCAAATTTGTGAGTAGAGTTAGGATAGGTAATGAGAGGTATTAAAGTAGCATATTAAGTTAGGTTATGAGTGTAGGAGGGATTATGAATTTAAAAACAGGTTGGGTATGGAGGAAGTAAACTAAGTAGTGATGGTGTAAGAAGTGGGACATGTGAGTATGAAGGAGAAATGTTAGTGGTTAGATAATGTGAGGAAGGGGAGGGATTAGAAGCAGACATGAAGTGGTGTATGGGTGGCTGATATGGACAGGAAGGGGAGGGACATGATAGTATAAATGTAATTGATATGGGGTGGGTGGGAATGGGGGTAGGGTAGGGGAGCAAAGTGCGCGTAGTGAACGGAGTGGGATTACACTAGCAGGAGCTGCAGAACCCAATAAAAACTATCACAAGAGTTTGTAGGCTAAGTGTAAGAGGAGCCAGGAATGACTGGAAATGGAATATAGAAAGCAGGCACAGGGGAGAGAGACTGAAATAGTATAGAATGCAGGGATAAGAATAGCAACAGAGAAAAACAGTAGCAGAGGTCAGCAGGATAAAGTAGTGCAGAAATGGCAGGCTAAGGAGATATGTCAGTAGAGATTAGCCGCATAGAGAAATAAGGGCCCTAAGAGCAAGAGTTACTTGTAGAAGGCAGGGGAGGGAAAGAACAACAGAGCAAGTAGAAGATGGAGAACTAAGGAGTGACCTGGTGATGTGCAGGAGGCAGCTACCAAGGGGATAAAGCATGGAATACAAAAAAATGTCAAATAAGTAAATAAATAATAAATATGCACATAGGTGTGGTATGTCCATAGTCCTTAATTCCTTGATCCACTGGTCAAGAGTATCCCTCTTTATCCTCCATAGGTCATTATTGTGATGACTACATTGGTGACCAGTGCATGAGATACTGGTAGCACTGGATACAGCCTAGACTAAACTATCCCAAGCTTCCAACTTATACTGGGAGCCAGTATAGTCCACCTGCAGAAGCCCTGAAATGTTGCTCTTAACTAGAAGTCCATTAAGAATCTTGAACTCCTGGAAACACCATCTCTGTGCCCTACACCTAACACCTTCCCTACAAACACCTGCCATGTCTGTCACAGATCTAGAGCACTGGAGACTAATGCTTTACCACCTATTCCAGTTATTGCATTTACCAGGAGTGCACACACTGTTTGAAACTGTTAAGCTTTGCTTATCATCAGGCAAACACAGTGCTTGGCAGTGTATATCCCCAAGCACTGTGTTTGCAAGATGGTAAGTGGAGCACAACAGTGGCAAGCACTGAGGCATTACATAATTGCAGATGCAATTTCAGGGTTATTGGATGTGCAGGCAGTTGTGTATGTGTGATAGACAAATGTGACAGCCATGGCAGTCCAGATAGCAGAAATATACTTTCAGGAATATAGTACACAGTATACCCACAGTCATATATTTGATAATAAATGTGATAATATATAGATAAATAAATAAATAACTCACACAATACTAGTATCTCAGCCTTCATACATATAATTAATAACAGTAAAAATGTATGGCATATGCTGCATTTGAACCCTAGACCATACGTGTGGCAGTCCTATACTTACATCTGTTGCCATAGTTCATTGCTAAAACTGCAATTTCACAACAGTAAAACAAAGGTTGCACACCCTCTACTAGAATCAAGGCCCATCTGTACTCCAGCCCTGCATTTACACTTGCTGCCACAGAACTAGTTGCATGACATTCACTTTTTTACTAATCATTCTTAACATCTCGCTGTTAATTGCAGTGCAACGTCACTTCCTGGGTTTCCATGATTCCCAATAGTATTAATCAAATGCATCTGGTTTCTATTTTTAACTCTGGGTCCTGTCTGCTTCCTGGGTGGGTCAGTTGTCAGTATGCATACTGCTGCACTTCATGTAAACCAGATAAGAACAGCAAAACCTAACATTCATTTTTCTATTCTCTGTCTCCCTTGCTTGCTCTAAGCAGTGCATCGTGCAAACACTAACTAATAAAATAAAAAAGGGGGGAAATGGGGAGAGGTAGTTGGAATGAGGAAAACCAATCTATGACATGTACACTTGAAAATATTATTATACGTGACATACTACTGCATAGGTCTGGATATGAACTCTCAGTGCAATGCAACTGCAGAACACATGATGAATGCCTTATCCCACTTTGCCATACAAACAGCTTTGCAGCAAAGAATTTAACTCAATCTGCATACAACCAACTGCAACAACATCTACAGTGATATCAAACCATACAAGTTTTATTTGTACATTTATTTATTTTGTATGTAGTGCACTCATTGTTCACACAACCTGTCATGATTACTACTTGCAAATATACAGCTCTGGCTTATATTTCTGTGTCTGTTGACAATCCTTCATTTATCTGAGCAGTAATCTGAGACATGCAGCATGTAAACCATTTTATATAATTGGCCTTAAAATGTTTGAGGATATTAAGTGGAAATAATATCATATGTAATTGCCAACAAATGAAGGGCAGGTTGGATGTTAAGGAACACAACATGTGACTTGTGTGCTGCTTACTTACATTTCCAGTCTTACATCTAACACTTTGTAGATCTAGCCTGACACACCGACTGGAAGTAAGGCAGCCTGCAGTGCTGTTGTGTTTTCTTCTCCCAACCACTAATCAGTCACAGTTGCAATCCATTAAAACCAAACACTGAGGGAGTGCCTGTACTATGTTTACATCTCCTACATGGATCCAGTTTTTTGAGATTCAGAAATTCTAATGAGTTTACACCTCATTTGCATCTTCACCATGCTAACAGCCCTGATTCTACACCATATAAAAAGGCAACCATGTAGCTAGACAAACTGATGGTGAGGAGACTTGTTTATGTTGGAAAGACTGTACATAACACTGTTTCTTCAGGATATATCTGTAGAGAGGAGTATTGAACTTCAGAAGATATGGTTTCATTTGGTCAGCTACATACTGCATATGCTAGAATGTATTTAAGAAAATTTCAAAGCAAAGGTTTTTATACTTTTAGCTGTATGCATTAGTTAGGCATGTACTGATGGCATGGGCATGCTTGCCTAGCTATTTCAGAGGTATACATGATTGCCAATACATGAAAATGGAATGCTGTGTGATAAATATGTAGAAATGTTTCAGGGACAGTTCCTTTGATATAACTTTTAGCATTTCAAAGATGGTTTGTTGAGGAAAATATGTCATTTTTTGTGTTCTTTTGGGGGGAGCAAACAAGTATAGACTTTTTTGTGGGGGGAGCAAATTTGAGCTACTGTTATGACACAAACAAGGATATGTTGCTCTTGTTTCTCTGTTTGTTTTACATTTTGCCTATTTATATTTCACATCTGTAGACTGCTATATGTTTCTAAAGGGGATAATACTGTTTTATCTGGAAACAATTATTCTGTACTTATGTAATACATATGTGTATTATCCTTCTGTTGTATTTTATGACACCTAGGACTGTGCCACCCAGGCATGTCAATCCTTGGAGACCCCTTCACTGATGCTGAGAACCAGATTACAATGGATGCCTTTAGTCAACATGGTGCTTTTTTGTTGGAAAGGGGACAGGGAGATATGGCACTTAAGATGCAAATTTGGCAACAGATAGTTGATTATCTGAATGCTGTGGGTGGCCATAGCAAGGCATACCAGCAGGTGCGTCACAGACCCACTGACATGATCACATCTGCATGGAGGAGAATAGTTGCAGTTGGCCATGACCAGATGGGTACACAGGTGAGTGCAGTGCAGCATGTCCTGGATGTGGGAGCAACAGTGTCAGAGACAGCAAGCATGTCCCAGGAGGACCAAGTGTGCTGGATGCGAGTTCCAGTCTTCCTAGGAAATGCTAACAGGCAAACCAACCTTATATTCTTAATTTGAAGATAATATCGAGCAAGAAGTGAAAAGGTCGTCCAAATGTACCACGATTTATTGTGAAATAAACAACCAAAGGAACCGCTGTACTCAGTTCCACAATTACAAACAGCACGGTCAAACAAACACCACGATCTACCTAGGTTTTGTCCGTAGACTTCTTCAGAATACTACACTACGTTTTCTTGCCACTTAAATATGCACAGTAAAACCAATAAATCAATTATTCAATATAACAATTAAAATAATTAATCCTTTTAAAGGATCTTTACTTTAAAAAAACATTTATGAAACACTGTTAAAATATGCTTATGTTTGTGTTAGTAAATAGATTGAATAGCGTTATGAACCATTTATAAATCAACACTGGTGTTGTATATGTATATAATTGGTTTCCAATGTGTGTATGTATTGTATGTCCTAGTGTATATAAATAATAAATATATATTGTGTTTAATGAACATGAAACAAATATATATATTTTAATGAATGAATATATTTTTGATTTGAAAGTAAAAAAAATAAAAAAATATATATATATATATATATGTGTAAAAAGATGATAATGTGTAATTGAATTAATAATAATGACGATCAACAATGAATAACAGTAATATGTATATATTAGTATACCAAATATAAATTAAATATATAAATAATTTATTACTAATAAATATTAATTGCAGTTGCAATGTCTCATGTTAAATAATTACGTATAAATAGTAAAAATAATTTTAATAAATAATATTGTGAAACTTGTATAACAATTGTATAATTCAACAATAGAATAATTAATAACATGTATTATTGTCATAAATATACATTAATTGATAAATAGTACATTGTTGATAAGTTCTAAACTTATAAATTAAGGGTTAAAAATTGGGTGACCACATCTTTATACAGTACCTATGTTAACGCCCCTTGATGTTTTTAAGTTTTAATAGGGGCTTAATACTACAACATTCATTTAATCCAGGTGAATTATATGCATTTAAACAAATTTGCCATCTTAACTCACTCACATCCAAATTAACATCAATAATTTTCCCTTGTGTGTCTTTGATGACATGATTAATTACACAAAATTTGAATTCATGATCCCTATTGTCCATTTTATGCCTTGCCAAAGCATTGGTGGGCTTAAGATGTTTAATGTCCAGCAGATGCTCTTTTATTCTATCCCTGAAATGTCTGCTGGTCTTGCCCACATAAAATGCTTCACACATTTGACATAAGGCCAAGTAAACCACGTTAGTTGTGTAACAATTGTAATGTCCAGAAATGCTGATACATATCCCATTTACTTTGATTTTGTCTCCAGTGATGATATGGCCCGTTTATTTAAAAGTAGGATTCAATACGTGTATAGGAAGGATGCATCCCTAAAAAACATATTTGAATATACTGACAGGAACATTGGTACAAATAGACCCAAAGGAAATTACAAATGTGGTAGATGTTTGACATGTCAACACATAATGACCACTGGAGACAAAATCAAAGTAAATGGGATATGTATCAGCATTTCTGGACATTACAATTGTTACACAACTAACGTGGTTTACTTGGCCTTATGTCAAATGTGTGAAGCATTTTATGTGGGCAAGACCAGCAGACATTTCAGGGATAGAATAAAAGAGCATCTGCTGGACATTAAACATCTTAAGCCCACCAATGCTTTGGCAAGGCATAAAATGGACAATAGGGATCATGAATTCAAATTTTGTGTAATTAATCATGTCATCAAAGACACACAATGGAAAATTATTGATGTTAATTTGGATGTGAGTGAGTTAAGATAGCAAATTTGTTTAAATGCATATAATTCACCTGGATTAAATGAATGTTGTAGTATTAAGCCCCTATTAAAACTTAAAAACATCAAGGGGCGTTAACATAGGTACTGTATAAAGATGTGGTCACCCAATTTTTAACCCTTAATTTATAAGTTTAGAACTTATCAACAATGTACTATTTATCAATTAATGTATATTTATGACAATAATACATGTTATTAATTATTCTATTGTTGAATTATACAATTGTTATACAAGTTTCACAATATTATTTATTAAAATTATTTTTTACTATTTACACGTAATTATTTAACATGAGACATTGCAACTGCAATTAATATTTATTAGTAATAAATTATTTATATATTTAATTTATATTTGGTATACTAATATATACATATTACTGTTATTCATTGTTGATCGTCATTATTATTAATTCAATTACACATTATCATCTTTTTACACATATATATATATATATATATATATATATATTTTTTTTTTATTTTTTTTACTTTCAAATCAAAAATATATTCATTCATTATAATATATATATTTGTTTCATGTTCATTAAACACAATATATATTTATTATTTATATAAACTAGGACATACAATACATACACACATTGGAAACCAATTATATACATATACAACACCAGTGTTGATTTATAAATGGTTCATAACGCTATTCAATCTATTTACTAACACAAACATAAGCATATTTTAACAGTGTTTCATAAATTTTTTTAAAGTAAAGATCCTTTAAAAGGATTAATTATTTTAATTGTTATATTGAATAATTGATTTATTGGTTTTACTGTGCATATTTAAGTGGCAAGAAAACGTAGTGTAGTATTCTGAAGAAGTCTACGGACGAAACCTAGGTAGATCGTGGTGTTTGTTTGACCGTGCTGTTTGTAATTGTGGAACTGAGTACAGCGGTTCCTTTGGTTGTTTATTTCACAATAAATCGTGGTACATTTGGACGACCTTTTCACTTCTTGCTCGATATTATCTTCAAATTAAGAATATAAGGTTGGTTTGACTGTTAGCATTTCCTAGGAAGACTGGAACTCGCATCCAGCACACTTGGTTTGGAGTACACTATTTTGGTTCTTAATGTCCCAGGAGGACTTTCCAGGTAGGCTTTGGTATCTAAACTGTTGAATACTGTTTTATAGTAAAACAATTGAAATCAATATGTTACTTCCCTGTCACGTGTATTTTTTTTCTGGGGGAGGATTAATGATTGCTACAGTTATTAGCTTAGGTTTGAGTTGACAGCCACTCTCTTGTTGACAGTATATGTAATGGACATATAAAGGGATAAAAGTATTACCACCTGCATTATTTTTAATTGTAATGGTGTTTCCCTTACCTCATGCTTAACTTCTTCCAGGCCAACCCAGATTGCATAGGAGACTCTCATCTGCAGATGTTAAGCCAAACTTTTTTGTCAGTACTGATGAGCAATTGAAAGAACTATTTTAGTGTGTGCTGTAGATGTCAGGCCTGTTGTGTGTATTGCTGTACTGTCCATAATAGTGGCACCACTGTTAGCTTTTTAGCATATATTGCACTACAGTAGTACAGGTATTCATTCTGTCCTGTGTTTTTTGCTTTTTATCACAGGTGATCATGACCTCTGCTACCTGATGTCATTGTATCAGCAGACTCTGATGATGATGATGGTTAAAGTGAGGCACAGTCAGTTGGTGCAGATATTGACCCTGACACTGAGGTTGACATACAGCCAGTAGGTCTATGCCTACCCATTCCAGTGACACCAGAGATATTGGGCAGGTAGAGGGTGAGGCCACTGATCAGAAAAGTGTTGTTACTGCAGCTTCAGTTCCTGTTGAGTCTGGCCCTAGCCAAAATATGGTCAAGGTGCCACACAGCAGGGTTGATATAGGT
This sequence comes from Protopterus annectens, assembly GCF_019279795.1. NCBI lineage: Eukaryota > Metazoa > Chordata > Ceratodontiformes > Protopteridae > Protopterus > Protopterus annectens. The sequence continues at coordinate 1,380,567,852 of NC_056743.1, forward strand.
GCTCTGAGGAGGTCTGCTGTCCCTCCTCCTCCTCCTGGTGCAGGTGTCTCCTCAAGTGGCACTCAACATATGTTTAGGGCTGTCATGGAGGCACAGGCATGTTCCCATAGGTACTACAGACAAATGCTCAGGGTTGTAGATATGGTACTGGCTGACATGTGTGACGTTGAACTGGTAATTTTACCTTTGACTTATATTGATCTTTGAAAGCTACACAATTGATACCATCAAAATTTCACAGTTTTATTGTAACTGATATTGCTGGGGTTGTGAAGTCAGAAACTGCAATGTGTAGCATTAAGTTCTAACCTCTCTGTTTAATGAATTTGCATTACAAATGTATGGTCTTAAACTGGCCCATGCAGTGACCATCACTACTTTTGAGGGGTATGGCAGTGTAAATCTTTGATGCCCGAGGCCTACTACTTAATAATGAACAGATATGTCGCACAAGTCTCTGCTGTCACATGTTAAGATCATTGCTGTACCAATGTCCACTTTTTACTTGTTTACAGTATCAATGAGTATGATACAAGGATATGCCACTCATTCATATTACTACACAATACACTCCGGGTTCAAGGTTTAACTTGCAAATGCATCAATTGACATGGTTGTGGTTCAGGCTTGACTCTGTCTGATGAATGCAGTACACAGCCAGTACATGGAGGTGTAATAGTTGTGTGAGTTGCCTGACATCAATGTTACTAAATGTATGTGAGAAGGAGGAAGGTTCTAGGCCCCTTGGTGGTGAATGAGTGTGCTATGCATTAACTCTTGGGCAGTGCAAGGGCATACTGATCATGCCTATGTCTGCCTACACCCACAGCAGCTGGAAGTTCCTACTATGACTCCCCATCTGCCTGTGGTGACCATGGCTTTGGTGGTGGGATCTGAGCACCTTCCCCTTGCTGATCCTGCTGAAGCTGTTTCCTCAGGATTATGTTGTGTAGCATGGCACATACTCTGAATATTTCTGTATATATCCATGGAATGTACTGCATGGGTCCCCCAGATGTATCTAGGCACTGGAACTATGATTTCAGCAGACCAAATGCATCCTCTATGATATTTCTGGTTTGAGTGTGTGCCTCATTATGATGTTCTTGTGTGTGTGTGTGTGTGTGTGTGTGTGTGTGTGTGTGTGTGTGTGTGTGTGTGTGTGTGTGTGTGTGTGTGTGTGTGTGTGTGTGTGTGTGTGTGTGTGTGTGTGTGTGTGTGTGTGTGTGTGTGTGTGTGTGTGTGTGTGTGTGTATGTGTGCATTTCTGATGGGTGTCAGCCACAGTTCCAGTGCATAGCCTGCATATCCCAGTAAATAACCCTGTGGGATATCCCCCCTACCAAACATCTAGTACAGTTGTGAGGTGTGTCAGACATGTGAGTCGTGGTAACTGCCAGGGTTGCCAGCACACACCTTTAAGATGATTCCCCTGGCATTACACACACCTTGGCAGTTGATAGAGCAGTAGCCTTTTTTGTTAATGTAGAGCCTACCCTGTTCCCTGGGTGGTGCCTTCATTTCTATATGTGTGCAATCTGTGGCATCCACTACTTCAGGGTAGTGTGCTACACAGTAGAACTCCTGCATATTTCTGGCCCTCTGCTCAGAACTCCAGGGAAAATATATGCGGTCACTGGCATGTGGGAGAATAGCATTCAGGAACTGGTGGAGGATCCTGGAAGCTGATGCCTGTCACACCCCCAGCATGTCCCCTGTTGGTCTCTGAATGGTACCTGTAGCTTAGATTCTAAGGGCTACACATATCTTTGTCTCCACAAGAATGGGTTCCCCTGGATTGGCTCTGGCTCTGAGTTGAGGATGGCAGAGGTCACAGAGTTGCTGTAGTTCTTTCCTGTCTACCCTGTAGTGCTCTACAATTTTCATGTCAAGTAGGTTGTGATAAGTTAAATGGGGCCCTGAAACTCTTTTCCTTCTCGATCTAGGCCTACTAGCAGCAACAGCAGCATTGGCTTCAGCCTGTACCACATACAAAGTATTAAAGCAGCAGCAGCCCTTATCGCTCTGTCCATGTAGACTCCAAAGAGCTCCACCACGTTGGATTGGTTGATTAAAACAAAACACCAACCAAAAAAAGAAGAAATAAACGATGAACAACAGATGAAGAATACACTCAATTTATTGTACCTCTAGTGCTTCGGTAAACGCCTTCAAGGAGTATTGGTTGATTAGCATGCAGTTCAGCTGCTTATGCTGTAATTAGAATGCCTTAATTTTACCCGGTTTGCTTGGGGGGGTGCCTCTACATGGCACTTACTGAATCTAAAACTGCCCATGGTCATGTGTGCATCACGTTATGATGCATACACAGTGTAAAATCACTGTGCAGGGTTTATTAAATCCTGGGGATCTTTGAAACTTAACTGCCATGATCATTAGTCACTCAGAAAGATTAAATAATAGCTTAGCAGTCCTTGCATCATTTCACAGTAACTTAAAATAAAATCATGCACTCTCAGCTTCCATCACAAGTACACCAACACAGCACATTGTGCTCCCATTGCCATTGTGAGCACATACACCCTCCCCACTACTGTGTGTTACCAGAACTCCAGATCCTCTTGATACTCCATAATAACCACTAAGCTCCCATCTCGGATGCTGCTGAACCGAGTGTAAATCCTGTAATGTGGGAATGAAAGGAGTGGAACTTCATTCTATGATCAGCCAAAAGAGAATGCAGCACAGACATCCATTAAGCTGAGTGGATATTCAGCAATACAAAAGGCTGTCTATATTTCAAGACTGAAAGTGATTGGAGAAAAGCAGCACCAATGGCTGTTCCATTCTCACACTACGATGTAGTTACAAAAAATCTGCAAGAACAGGATATCATTCAAGCTGAATTAAGGAGAAACACTGATCTTTGGCAGCAGGGACAACCAAATAACATCAAATATTGTGGGACTGTCCAAGAGAGTAAGGGATTTGGCAGGATAACCATAAAAGTAACTAAATATTACCAATGGCATTAAAATGATGACAGCACTTTTTTCCCTGTGGATCATATTTTTCTTTTTAGTAGAAATATACATATACAAAAGCAAGGTAACTGGCCGCCCCATTTTTGTATGTTTACAGTAAACATTAATACTTTAGTTTTGCATGTTTTGTAAGGAGCACAAGGTTGCGTTGTCTATGTCACACAGAAGGGAACAAAGAACTGCTTAGCAGTAAGGCAGCTGTATGGAGTTATGTATAAATATTGATATAGGTGCTAAAGACTTAAGAATGTACAATAACCCATAATGCATTGAGCATACTTGTGCAATTGCTAGTGTGTTTGTAATGAGTGAAAAAGCTTTTACCATTGTCCAGGTAATGCTGCCATTTTGTACTATATTAAAGCTGTTGTTTTTATTGTAAATATTGGTGTATCGTGACATTATTAACACTACCTGCAAACAAGACTTGTAACCAGAGGTGCATGTCATGAAAGTACTGACTCCTAAGTTTGTAAATTCAGTCTTCAAAATGACAGCTTCAAGGTTGTCTGGCAGCTAGCTAAAGAGTTACAGCTATGAGATATTAATGATCTACTTCCTGTAGCTGGTGGTTTGATTCCCACCGCCTCCATTTGCCTATCTTGTGACTCTGACCAAAGTACTTAACAAGACAGTACTCTGGAGTATATAGGACATTAGGCTAGTCTCCTATCATATCTACCTATGAACTACAATATACTCTAAACAGGTTATGCAGGCTCTGTGTCACTCAATTTAATTTCTCCAAATATTTTGGGTTTCTAATACCATGATAGGAATGGACCTCATTCCTAAGTAAAAGTATAACTACAATGTGTGAAATTACTATTGTTTCAATCGTTGGTGTTAGCTAAAAGTGTTCTTCACAGCATCCGCACTGTACCCAGAACTGACTCCTTCTGCAATTCATACAGAGTTACATGTATCAGCAGTATATCTAAATAAGACTGTAAATTCCATTTTATGAGACCCACTGTTCCTCCTACTGCTGGAACTGGCTGAGTATCATTCTTCCACATGGCACCTCATTTCTGCCTGCAAATCTTGGTATTTTATGACTTTGTGTCTCTCCATATGAAAGATACTGTCCTCACTAGGTGTAGCAGTTTCAATGATCAGTGCTACTTTTGTCTTCTTTTCATGGACTACTATATCTAGTCTTCTCACATCTATTTTTTCAGCTGTTGCTAGTGGGTAATCTCATGTGATATAAACTTTACCATTCTCTATAATGCTTTCTGGCTCATGTTTCCAATGCTTCTCAACTACTTCAGTATTGTAAAGTTTGCACAATCCCCAATGCAAAAATCTTGCCTTACAGTATACAGGCCCTCTGCCATTAATATATCACTCCCAGCAACAAGATGTGTGACAAAACCTGCATTTGTCTGATTCTCTGTCATGTTCAGTGAACTTTGTAAACCAGTGTGTACATAGTCCACTGTCCTGGGGCACTAATATTCCCCCGGATTCTCAAAAGCTTGCACGGCATGCATGATTAGTGTAAGATGAAATTTCGTCAATATGGCGGCTGAACGATCCACGTACATGCAAGTCTGACGTGCGCGAGCGCTGTAGCACTAGTGCTGCACATCCCCAGCCCCCATATACAAATCTCCCCATTTGCAGGTGAAAACCATAAAAATTAGGTAAATCTGCCATCCAGGAAGCAGAAATCAGGGTGTGCAGGACTAGCGTAATATGCAGAAATGTACTCGGTTCGTAACCAAGTATGGTACTGCAAACTCCAAAACAGAGCTATGACAGCTCCAAATAAAGGCTGCATATCATTGAGGAAGCATGCCAATGGCCAAGTAGAAGGCCATTGGCCTTGGAAATAATGCCAAATGCACAAAATACAACTTTTATGATATATCCACCAATTACAGCCGTTGAAGCATAGGGTAGTGGCACGCAAACGGGACCGGTGGGGAAATAAGTAAATAAACCTAAAAAAAATCTAACTAAAATCAGTATTCCACCATGCAAGTCAATGGCAGGCAAATGACAACTTGGCCAGTGAGTAGTGGTTGCTATGGGCGGAGGCACAGTGTGACACATGTAACTATGCATTAGCAGGCAATTCTATGCAAATGAGGAGAAGGATAGTGAATCCTGGTTTTCCCCAGCATGTGAGGCAGGTCTCAACAATGTGTGAGTATGAATAGCTGAGTGCAAGACGAGGAGGTATGTGACATCATGTGTGGGAGGGACAGGCATACTGTCAGCGGATTGGAGCCCTGTGGCTCGTGGTTGCATCCAGCTTAGCACAGCAAAGCCAGGAGGTGTGTCTAAACCTGCCCAGCATGTATAACAAAGTGTAAGCGGGTGTGCGCACCAAGCAACGGGATCTACAGGAAGATAAAGGAAGTGAACCCAGGAAATAGCAGCAGTGTGCACATTGCAGTACACCAATTGTGCTGCGCACCCCTGGGATAAATCAGAAGGGCAATGGGAAGGGAAAGCAGCAGTAGGAAGTTAATTAAGGGGTACTAGGTTCGCTGCCAGGTGAAACGTATCGGAACCAGCCAATTACACAGGCAGCAGACCAGCCCAGCCCAGAATGCCACTATAAACTATGCAAACACCTACCACTCTGATTTTTCCCACACCCTACACCACCGGTGTAAACAAGCGAGGAACTTTTAACACTCACAACAGCAAAATGTTAGGGGCTGCAATAGCTATCATACACCTTGTGGAAGAGGCTGAGGGTGGTGAGGATAGGAATGCTGCCGATCAACCCACAGTGAGGAGATGGAGAAGAGTGTACAGACCCAGGGTAACCTACCAAGAGCTACATGAGCTGGAGATAGTGGAGCACTATAGGGTGGACAGGGACCTCCTACAGCAGATTGTTGAGCTGTACCAGGCACGCCTGATACACAGAACTAACAGAGGGGAACCCATCCCAGAAGAAATGAAGGTATGTGTAGGCCTAAGAACACTAGCTACAGGTACCTTCCAAAGGCCAACTGGGGATATGATGGGGATCTCACAGGAATCAGAATCCAGAGTACTCCACCAGTTCCTGGATGCCATGGCAGCACATGTCGGTGAGCAAGTATATTTCCCCCTCACTAGTGAGTCGTTGGCCAGAAGTATGTGTCTCTTCCAGCAAATAGCAGAATACCCTCATGTAGTGGGTGCAACAGACTGCACGCACATATGCATCAAAGCACCACCCAGTGAGCAAGGTAGGGTCTACATCAACCACAAAGGCTTCTCCTCCATCAACTGCCAGGTCATATGCAATGCCCAGGGCATAATACTGAACGTGTGTGCTGCCTGCCCTGGAAGTTATCATGATTCCCATATTTGGCATCTGATGCAGCTGTACCAGAAATTTGCCAATGGGGACATCCCACATGGTCACCTACTGGGGGATGCTGGATACAGACTGGAGCAGTGGCTGATGGCACCCATCAAAAATGCACACACACCCGAACAAGAACTCCATAATGAGGCACACGCACAAACAAGAATCATAATAGAGCGTGCGTTTGGGATGCTCAAGTCACGATTCCAGTGCCTGGACACATCCGATGGAGACTTGCAGTACTCACCAACTACATGTACCCAAATTGTTCTTGTATGTGCCATGCTACACAATACGATCCTGCGGAAACAGCTACAGCAGGAGCAGCAAGGGGCAGGGCCACATAACCCCCTACCAATGCCAAGGCTTGCACAAGCACAGAATGACTCAGAGGAGCAACCTGAGCCTGCCCCAGTAGGCAGAAGGAGGCATGACCAGTATGCCCTGACCCTGGAAAAGAGGCAACGCATAGCACATACATTGACACGGGAGGGACCCAGGGAATAGCACATCTCTATGACTCTCACATATAGTAAAAGGGATGCCAAACATTACACTACCTGTGCCTAACTATGCATAGGCAGTGTACTATATGCATCTGACATAGGCAACCCTGCAGCACCACCCGCAATACTGGGATATCCACAAGATAAGAGATTCACACATGCCAGTCAGTAGGGGGGGGCAACAGTCACAGCAAGCAGGACAGGTGTAGACAAACACAAACAAATGCCGTACTATGGCCTCTGAATGAGGGGTATGAGTGACCACTACCCAGGCCTACACGGACAGACTACAGCAGGCCAGGTAGTGGGATGTCAGCTGTGATGGCTAGGAAATCAGAAACGAATGTGTATGCAATCAAAAGATAAGAATGTAAGTACATCGGTATGGCAAAGCCAGCACTATAGGTAAGACTACTGACTGAAATGGACTACAGGACATACCAGTACAGTCCTACCAAATGTGTGCAACTGTCAGGTGTGCCCCCCACCCCACATAGAAATATAGTAACAGTGAGGTGCACCCCCCCCAATCTTGTGTAGAAACATAGAAATAGTCAGGTGTATCCCCCGCTATGCAGACATGTTGCAACAGGCAATGCCAAATGATAGGTGGATACAGTGCAGACACAGCATATTACCTGTCGGTGTACAACACAAAGGTCAGCTGTGCAGTACGAACCACCAGACATGCTTCACACATGTATAACAGATGGCCTTACTGGGCATGCTCACACACTTAGAGAAATGAAGGCAATGTCTGTCATCAACATACTAAAAGTTCCTACTTGGCATGCTCACACACTTAAGCACATGAAGGCCATGTATGCAAATACCAGTGGACCAGGCATATCCAGCGGTTGCAATAGTTACTGCAGACACATGTCAGTATGCACCACTCATGCCTTGCAGATACAGTGGATAGGAATACAGACATATATGTAAGGACAACACACCATAATACGCCAAAGGTAGATTGATGTAGATGTGTGGAAGAGGGTGACTGTGACAAGGAGCCATCCACACCTGTCCCACTGAGCACACAGCCAAAGGGCCCCAAACACATCAGGTGCAGATGTCACACACTGCAGTTACTAGTGACCAGAACCTGTCAGCACCACAGACTATGTGGTCCATGTGCCAGCTGCGCAACATGGCTGTACAAGGACATAGTCAGCTAGTTGTCCTAGACACGCACCTGTGACATATGACCCCATATGTGGCCACCTGTGGTGTGTAACCCCTACATGAATGGTGCATGGGCCATGCACACACTGGCCACCCCATAGCGGTACCCTGACAAGCCTGCTGAGGTTATCCAATGTGAAATACACCTTTGGGAGAGTTGTAGGCCAGTAATCTCTGTGGCATGTCCCATAACTGTGTGCTGCTGTAGTGTGATAGATTAGTTAGGTAGGAGTTCTAACCGCAGACGTGGCAACTGTGTGTGTGAATGTATGTCACTGTTCATGTGTGTGTCTGTCTCTCACTGACTGTGTCAAAAGCAATGCATTTAGGGTACTCACACCCCTTACATTTCACATACACAACTCTGGCAAGGCTGCTGATGTCACCCACCTAGAAATACTCCCCTGGGAAATCTGTAGCCCAGTAATCTTTGTAGCGCATGCTGTAACTGAGTACTGCTGTAGTGTGATAATGTAGCTAGGAAGGAGGTCAAACCCCAGACGTGGCAACTATGTGGGTGTGAGTCTGTGTGTGCGTGTCTGTTTGTGACTGACTGTGTAGAAAGCAATGTTTTTTAGGCTACTCACACCCCTTACAAGTTGAATACCCTCCTTTGGAAAGGCTGCTGATGTCACGCAACTTGAAATACATGTCTGGGATGATTGTAGCCCAGTAATTGCAGTAGCACAGCCTGTAACATCGTATGGCCATAGTGTGATTAAGGAGTTAGTTGGGAGTTTTAGCCCCTGACCTGCCAACTGTGTGTGTATGCATGCATGTCTGACAGTGTAGAGATCAATGCATTTAGTGTACTCACACCTCTTACATTTCAAATACCCAACTTTGGCAAGGCTGCTGATGTCACCCACCTAGAAATACTCTCCTGGGAAAGCTGTAGCCCTAATCTCCGTAGTGCATGCTGTAACTGGGTACTGTTGTAGTGTGATAATGTAGTTAGGTAGAAGGTCAAACCCCACATGTGGCAACTGTGCATGTGTGAGTCTGTGTGTGCGTATGTGTGCATGTCTGTCTGTCACTGACTGTGTTGAGAGCAATGCTTTTTACGCTGCTCACAACCCTTACAAGTCAAATACCCTCCTTTGGTAAGGCTGCTGATGTCACGTAACTTGAAATACACCTCTGGGACGATCATAGCCCAGTAATTGCAGTAGCACGGCCTGTAACATCATATGGCCATAGTGTGATTAAGGAGTTAGTTGGGAGTTTTAGCCCCTGACCTGCCAACTGTGTGTGTATGCATGCATGTCTGACAGTGTAGAGATCAATGCATTTAGTGTACTCACACCCCTTACATTTCATATACCCAACTTTGGCAAGGCTGCTGATGTCACCCACCTAGAAATACTCCCCTGGGAAAGATGTTACCCAGTAATCTCCATAGTGCATGCTGTAACTGCATACTGCTGTAGTGTGATAATGTAGTTACGTAGGATGTCAAACACCAGATGTGGCAACTGTGCGTGTGTGAGTCTGTGTGTACGTATGTGTGCGTGTCTGCCTGTCACTGACTGTGTAGAGAACAATGCTTTTTAGGCTACTCATACCTCTTACAAGTCAAATACCCTCCTTTGGCAAGGCTGCTAATATCACGCAACTTGAAATACACCTCTGGGATGATCGCAGCCCTGTAATCAATGTAGCACTTCCCATAACATTGTATGGCCATAGTGTGATTAAGGAGTTAGTTGGGAGTTCTAGCTCCTGACCTGCCAACTGTGTGTGTATGCGTGCATGTCTAACTTTGTAGAGAGCAATGCTTTTAGTTTACTCACACCCCTTACATTTCACATACCCAACTTTGGCAAGGCTTTTGATGTAACCCACCTAGAAATACTCCCCTGGGAAATCTGTAGCCCAGTAATCTCTGTAGTGCATGCTGTAACTGCATACTGGTGTAGTATGGTATTGTAATTAGGTAGGAGGTCAAAACCAAGACGTGGCAACTGTGTGTGTCTGAGTCTCTATGAGTGTGTATGTGTGAGTGTCTGTCTGTCACTGACTGTGTAGAGAGCAATGCTTTTTAGGCTACTTACAAGTCGAATACCCTCCTTTGGCAAGGCTGCTGATGTCATGCAACTTGAAATATACCTCTGGGACGAACGTCGCCCAGTAATCTCCATAGCATATCCCATAACATCGTATGGCCATAGTATGATTAAAGAGTTAGTTGGGAGTTCTAGCCCCCAACCTGCCAACTGTGTGTGTATGTGTGCATGTCTGACTGTGTAGAGAGTAATGCTTTTAGTGTACTCACACCCCTTACATTTCACATACCCAACTTTGGCAAGGCTGCCTATGTCACACACTTAGATATACACCTCTGGGCTAGATTATAGTCCAGTAATCACCATAGCACACCCTGTAACTGCATACTGCTGTATTGTGAATTAGAAGCGTGGTTGGGTCCCATCCCCACACATGGCAGTTCTGTATGTATTGTGTGTGTCACTGTCTGTGTAGGGAGCAATGCATTTTAGGCTAGTCTCTCGCAGTCATTTCAAAGCCCTACTTTGGCAATCCTGCTGATGTCAGTCAGTGGAAATACACTTTTGGGCAAGGACTACTTCAGTAATGTCCATGGTGCGTACTGTAACTGCGTAGTGCTGTAGTGTAATACACTAGTTAGGTAGGGGTTCTACTCCCAAACATGGCAGGTGAGATTGAGTTTGTAACCCGTATCCTGTGTAGAGGTGGTTGTGACTTTGTGACACCTGTGGCCAATGTGGAGTGGGTTTGCATATTTCTTATATGGTAGCCATACTATATATCACAATGTCCACTGTACAGGGATAACACATGGGATATGGCTGTGAGGCCAGGGTGCAGAGCCATACCCAGACATGTGACATCAAGGCTAGGAAATCACAGTTAGCAACCCCAGTATTACCCAGAGCATGCTCTCAGCCCATATGTCATACACACACACATGCCTAGGTAACAACCAATATGTGGGTAGTACACTGCATATTGACCACTGATAGTAACTATGGAGTGACAGCGGTGGGCCACAGAGGGCACGACATCCAGTCCATCTGTCCAATATGCACATATGTGCAGACAGTTCACCTCCCCCATGTTCCCCAATGGACAACTGCACCACCTGTGGTGCCATCACATGTGACCCACAATGGACATACCATGCCTGACAACATGCCCATATGGACAGATGCCACTGACACCAAGGAATGCTGATAGCATGCACATCATGTAGGTGCAGGGTAAAGCTGCTGGCCATTACCAGCTTCCACCACAGGTGGCCAGGACTGGCACATCTGATGATAATCTGTGTTCACACCATGGGCTGGACACCCCAGGAACAGTTCCACATGTCATTGTACATGCATATGGGAGGTGTGCACATCCCAGATGCTGTCCATGTCATGGACAAAGGAATATAGACATGGCAAGCGATGCACAGCATTGCTCACACACACAGTAGTCACCCAGGTGACCGGATAGGGATACAATACCTGACTGTGTGGGCAAATGCAGACACTACATCCCTTTGCCGCAATGCAGACCATCGTCATGTGGACTGATGCCAAAGTACACCCATTGCATAGCCTTGGACAGCCATCTGGCGCAGTTGAACACCACACACCTGTGCAGACATGCACCCATGCATGTCAGTAGTGGCACCCTATGTGTTTGTGTGTGTGTTGCATGGTGCAGATGTTCACATCCACACTCCCTATGGCCCCCATGGGATACTGTAGCATGCTGTCTGATGTCAGACACCTTCCCATGCCCTTCACCTGTACAGCTCCCGTATGACCTGCGTGGTGCATGGGATACCTGCACAGTGATGTGATGTCGCAAACCCACAACCGATGAGTTGTACACCTGGCCCTGCCACATGTGTCAATGTCTGTGTGTCCTTGTGAGAGTGTGGCTGTGTTAATGCTGGCAGCTGTTCATGCTGACAGGCACATGTATGTAACCTGACATACAGCTACTGTATCCCTGTTGCAGATGTCACTCACTATCACATATATGTTCTGAGTGCTCCACAACAGGTAACCCATGTGGCGCATCCAATAATTGCAGCAAACTGTGCTCGCACTACATAGTTGTCAGGGGTTTGATACTCTGTGCTGCTAGGTGTGTGACACAACCATGCTTCAGTTTTACCCTCCCACCCCTCCCTGACATGTATTAGCCTCTGTATGTGCCCCCACCCTCTCTCAGGTGGACGTGGAGACCTACAACTGCTTTGCTTATGCAGTAGCATGTGTAATGTAAGTAATGCTCATGATCAGCTGATGGCCTCTGCACGAATCACAACCCTCCCCTAGCTGATTGCATGTGAAACAGCTGTGGTAACATCCCCATAGCCAATTGTATGGAAACACACTCCAATACCTAGGAACATCATGGTGGTGTTTGCCCTTTTTACCCACTGTGAGCAGGAACTAGATCTGCCGTGTGCCAAACAGCATCTCAGATGGATTGCAGTGTACCTCTAACAACATACACTGTGGAAACAGAGCAACAAACAGGAGGTGGATGTGCCTGACCTGACTATAGACTATAAGTGCCGCTATACTGCATTTGGAGTAATGTTGCTTTCACAGTATTTGTGTGGATATGGCTGTTGTACATGTCTCAATACCTGCCATGTCAGTTCCATGTTGATGAGGAATCTCCATCTGCAGGGTCATCTGCAGCCTGGGCAGTGTTGTGTTCGTGGTTGCACGTGTCACCCATGGAGTATCTAGCTGGCGACTGCTGAAGGCAGTGTGAGGATTGCAGTCAGTAGATGGAGAAAGCTGTGGTAGTCACAGACATCATATCCCTCAAAGGACATATGTTGCAACAACCCTGTAACAACTGTAAATGTATGTGGTTATCACAGCAACATGTCAATATTGGCCCTGTGTATGTGCTCCCAGACACACCTCAATCAACCTTTGCACATATGTTGTGCATGGAGTGGTGCCATGTAGATGGGTATAACACAAAACTTTGTGGCATCATATCTGAGAACAGGCTACTGATATATCTGACTGCTACTCATGTTATGTACAGTAGGGGTTACATTACATTACATTACCTGCACATTCTGTGGATGCTCATACAGTACTGAGGTCTGTGTACCTATGGTGAATGTTGACAGTGTGTGTAGTGTTGATATGTACCTTAGCCTGTGTACAGACTATGATAGATGACATTGTTCTAGTTTCCCTACTATCAGATGTTACATGCTGCCCAACTGTATGGTACTATAGTGGCGTACATGTTTGTAGGGCCATAAACACACATCCCATACCACAGACAGCCACCAGACCAAACTGTGTAGCAGGCCACTATATGTAGGGTCAGTCTGTGAGTGGCACATATGAGGATGGTGTCAAAAACATAGTCCATATATGATAATACCATGCTAGCTAAACATATGTGGCTGTGGCTGTGTTCACATTAGTTGTGGATATGCGCTGTCACACAGGTGTATCTTAACCTGTGCTGTGACATGCCTGTGGAGCCTGCGTTATATGCAGGTATATGTGCATTCCCCCTTGGGAGGTGTAGGCCAGTGTTGAATGAGTCTACCTTCAGCCTGCACAGTGCATTTTGACATGCCTAGCAGCTGAGTGTGCCTACCCAATGGGATGTATGTGCAGATACTAGCCAAATGGTCTGCTGCCGTACCTCCCCTAACAGTCATGTATGTCAGACAGGGCAGATGCAGTGCAGATGTATGTCAAAACCTATTGTGTAGTATGTGGCCATTGCACCCCTGTACCAGTGGTCATACCGTTACAGGCCAGGGAGGGGTGTGTGAATGCATGACCTATGGTGGACATTATATACCAGTCGTTGTGTGTTATACCCATCTACATGGCCATCCACATCCATATTGTCAGGCTTATGTGCACACCTCTGGACTGTACAGACTGTGTCAGACTCCCACATATATTGGTCAATATCTCTGTTGCAGTCCACAGTGGCATTACTTGCTAGCAGCAGTACTGTACACTGATGTCCTTTGGATGTCGTTCAGTAACCAATGGCACACATGTTATAAGCAGATGTAACCTGCCACACACCATGTCTGTGAAGACAATCCCAATGACAGTAGCAATAGTCTACTAGTATACCTGCTAAAGATACTTGACATCCCCTGCAACTACGACATTGGGAACATACGAGCTGGGGTTGGTCTACACTTCATGTCCAGGAACTATGGTGGGAATATATGTACATATACATATCCAGATAGCCAGATAAATGATTACACATGTGTACTACACCCAATTAACACTGTCATGGCAACCACCCACTATTGATTCCCACATCATGTGTGCGCCATCCCATTACATCTCCTGTGTGATGGGCATCCATCCTGTGTGTGGGCAGCAGTGCTGCCTACAGCATGTAGCAATACCCCATACAGGAGAACCGGCACACTCAAGGCAGCCACTTATTTGTAGGAGGATCAGGAAATGCAGACAGACTTCGAGAGGAGTTGTGTTATGCTTTGTATAGTACTGGTGTTACAGGGTGTGGGTGTACAAACTAGTTTGCCATAGAATGCAGTCTGTTGGCATACCACACAAATGTGGGCCTACCCTCATGCTAGCCAGAGCTGTGCCTATCATGTTTTGTCTGTCCACCACACAGGTCTTGTGTCAGATAATACATTGGCAGTGTGTGTGTTGCGTGTTACCGATACATGGCTACATGCATGGCCATCCATACCAGCAATTTCCTGACTAAGAGTATGTTACAGACTATTCTGTAACACCTGCACCTTGTGTAGTGTATGGCAACAGTTGTCCGTATATATGCCTGTATTCCAGCCTCAGTCCACCACCTACATGCCAAGCTGTGCACATATATCATCCATAGTGAGCTAGGAGTATAACACACTGCCATGTCTGCCATCAGTCTACTGCCATTGTAACCCCCACACATATGGTGGGGATGGGGCCATATATGTGTGGGTGCCACCTACACAATACATGTGTGCCCTCATGCACTTCAGAGCCCAGTGTACGTAACAGTGGTATATGGCCCTGTATTATTGAGTCTATGGGGGGAGCACTAGAAAAAACCTGGAGTACTACAAAATGTGGGGGTATCAGGGCTGAGCTGCCTTAAGGTATCTGGATGTACAGTACCATATACTTCACCTATATACACATTACTGACATGGATCTGGGTACTGCACGACTACTGCCTCCTGCCATACAAACTGCTCTGTGTGTAGGTGTGCTCATGATGGTGTCAGTTATGCCATGTTATGTAGCAGTTACAACCCATGTGGTCATAAGACATCTATACCACCTACTGTGTTTGTACAGTGTGTAGATAGAGACTGCTGAACTACACACCTGGAGTACATACAGTCAATTGCTAGGTATCCTGTGGCCCAGTGTGTCTTTCCTATTGTACAATGTGAATGGCTTGGCCTGGACAGCAACAGCTGTGAACCTTTCCAGCCTACTGTATGTGTGTAACTGGTCCACTGTAGCATCACTCCATTGATATAATTGCCAGTGTCTGAACAGCTATATGGCATGGCATGTAGAACTATAATAGTACACGATGAAAGGTTTCCATATCTGCAAATGTGTGGGTGTTGTTTCACCTATGACCTCTCTGTGGGTGTATGTTACAGGCAACAGTTGTCATTTGTATGGGTGGCACATACAGTATCCAGTTCTTCAGAGGTCAATTATTGGCATAGTAGCTGTTCCATATTGTGTGCACTTACCACTTATGTATCATACTGTACATATAACTGCATGTGTATGTGTAGTCACATGTGTATATATATATATATATATATATATATATATATATATATATATATATATATTTATAAATATGTAAACTTGTAGCTGCATATCTGTGTCTGTGTATCTGAAGCCTGGTAATGTTGATGGCTTCCACATAATTCATTCCCCATGGGAGCTAGACTGTACTGCATGATATGTTACCAGTAACAGCCTGACATCATACAGGTGGCATGTAGTACAGGTAACATTGTGTGCACATGTTGCCACTTGCCCTGGTTATGGGATCTCCAACACTTGGTAGTATATTGAAGGCGGACATGTTTGGCTGGTGGGGGATGCCTATTTGTGCAACTCATATAGTGTGTGGTGCCTCTCAACCCCTGTAAAATAACATGTAGCCTGTTACACTCCGCTCCCTAACAACTACATGTGCCTTGCAGTACCAGCACAACAGTGTTGCACCAATGGGTCGGTAGGCATCAGAATCCCATTGAGGTCTGCCATGTGTGTGTATGTGTGCATGTGTGCATATTTGTAGGGTACACAAGTCCAATTCCACATACTACTATTACGATACACATTACCACACAGTAGTACGGATATTGTTGTTGACACCCATAGGTGTGACAATGCAATGCAACATCCTACTATGCTTGTGGCATGTGCATCACATGCATATCCCTGTGGTACCTCTGTTGTGATATGTAATGGGTTGTTTTTGCGTCGTGGTCAGTGTGTGATAGTGGGTATGTCAGAGTATCAAGATGGAATCTAGTGTGTACAATATCCAGTGGGGGATGTGGTTGCTGTGTACACTGTTTTTACACCATGGTACACCTGGTATATGGCCCACGTACCACTCTGAGGTGGCCAATGTCACCATCACCCATGCAGGTAACAGATAACAGGATACAGCCCAGTTACACAAGTGCTATGTGTAGCCTACCTGTAACGCATTAGACATATGGACTAGCTAGTTAGCAACTATACAACCAGGTCTCTAAGATGTGTGTCTACCTGTTATGTGTCAGTCAATGTGTATATGATGGTATGACACACTATGTATTCACCATATACAAACATTACATCTCCCATTACCATATTATACATGTCTGTGGATGGTCTGCATGAAGCGCATGATGTGGTACACACCTCACCCTACAGATGGTGTCATGTGTGCAATGACAGCCACACAGTTCAGTAGCAAACATATCTAGGTTGGGGTCTAGACACAGTGTTGCCAAGTAAGGATGTGTATGTATATGAATGGGTTGACATAAGGGTGCAGATTATACCTGTACCAGCAAGCCACCAGTCATGTTTGCACAGCCAATAACTGTTACACATACCTGTGGCATGTGTGCAACTGAACACCACATATGTCACGGCCATGGGGTCACCACACTGGCATACCCCTGTGGAATATGACTGTGGGCCATCCTGCTGACACATGTTTGCCTACAGCACAAATGGATGACAGTATGGGGATATCAATTGGTGTTACCAACAGCTGAGATGCATCATAGCTGCATGGCTACAATACCTAGCATGTCTGCAGTACACATTACCCCTGACTACATTCTACACTGCAGTACATTGCAGCATCTATCACAGTCACGGTGTGCATCAGAACTATGCTAGCCTGTCCCTGCATCAATGTTATGGATGGCAGGGATGTGGCACAGGTATCATCATATGCACAGGGTATGTGAATGTCATCTTAGCTGCATGGCTACACTACCTGACATGTATATAATACACATTACCCCTGGCTACATTCTACACTGCAGTACATTGCAGCACTCTATCACAATCATGGTGTGTATCAGAACCATGGTAGCCTGTCCCCACATTGATGTTATGGATGGCAGGGATATGGCACAGGTATCATCATATGCACAGGGTATGTGAATGTCATTTTAGCTGCATGGCTACACTACCTGACATGTATGCAGTACACATTACTCCTGCCTATATTCTACACGGCAGTACATTGTGGCACTCTATCACAGTCACAGTGTGCATCAGAACCATTTTAGCCTGTCCCTGCATCAATGTTATGGATGGCAAGGATGTGGCACAGGTATCATTATATGCACAGGGTGTGTGAATGTCATCTTAGATACATGGCTACACTACCTGACATGTATGCAGTACACATTACCCCTGACTACATTCTACACTGCAGTACATTACAGCACTCTATCACAGTCACGGTGTGCATCAGAACCATGTTAGCCTGTCCCTGTATTGATGTTATGGATAGCAGGGATGTGGCACAGGTATCATCATATGCACAGGGTGTGTGAATGTCATCTTAGCTGCATGGCTACACTATTTATTTATTTTATTTTATTTTACATTTGTTGACCGGGCTAGTCTAGCTGGATATATGTCCATTTTCAGTAGAGGCCCGGGGAGATAAGCTCCGCTTATATAATTTTAATGATACTAAGTAAAAACTATTAAGAACTACATGCAAATATAATAACATAATAATAGGCTAAATAGCATTTTTTGAAAAAAATTAAACAAGTGGTACAAAAGTGATGGAGTGAACAAAGTATTGTAGAACATGACAAACATGAAGTATACAATAAACATGTACAGAGAGAGGGATAGAGGAAAAATAGATGAAAAGAAAGTGAAACTTAGGGGTGAAGTAAGTCAGCTGACAAGAAGTAAAGTTAGTCAGGATTAGTACAGGGTATGCAGTACACATTACCCCTGACTACATTCTACACTGTGGTACATTGTGGCACTCCATTACAGTCACTGTGTGCATCAGAACCATGTTAGCCTGTCGCTGCATCACTGTTAGGGATGACAGGGATGTGGTACAGGTATCATCATATGCACAGTATGTTTTGCAGGTGTGCCAGAGGTCGAGGGTGGTCCAAACATGTGTCACCATGTGTGTGGATGAGGGGTGTGGTTCCTTGATTGGGGTGTGGTGATGTGGTGTGGGTCGGTATGAGGGGGCCCTAGGTGTGGTTACATAGTGTGTGGGTATGCATGCACACAGTTCCACCATGAGGCTGCCCTATATGGGTAATGTTGGACAGCTGCAGACCATACCTGGCAGAGTGTGCAGTTCAGTGCCTCTGGCCATGGACACACTGACTGTGCCTGCCATCCATGGGCATGTACAGGTACAGACCTTGAGGTGCTACTCTCCCCTGATGATGACATATGTCCGCTGGAACCATGTTCTGCCTGGGCCTGGCCAGGGCAACGTGCACGGGGCCTGCTGTAGTGTGGTGTGGACAGCAGCCCCTGTGGTGTGCTGGGGCTGGTACTGCCACTACAGGAACGGCTGTGCATCCTGGCACATCCACGATGACCGCCAGCTGCTGGTGTCTCTGACCTACATTCACATGTCCATCGCACCACTCCCACCACACATTCTAGCACAGACATGCCATGGTCGAGGAGGCCAACCATCCCACCCCACTGTCTATCCATGACCTCGGTATATTCATGGAAGGCACCAGCGAGTTCATGGAGGATGCCACTTACAGCTGCAAAAGCAGACCTCTGCAGCCTCAAGACCTGTCTGGGTGCATCTCTATACATGCCTGTGCCTCCATTACGGCCTGAAAGATGCTCCTGGTGTTACCAGTTGTGGCGCCTCTGCCAGGGGCATGATGACTTGCGGTCTTCCCACTAGCACCATGGTACACCTGCCAATGTGGTGGCCTTCCGGACATCTGGCTATGCCAACTGTGACCTGAAACAGTTGGCATGGACACTACACTTTCCTGGTCATTGACACCAAGTGCCAACTGTCCCTCTGCTATGGCCACATGTGATGGGGTTTGTAGGGGCACTGTAACTATGTGCGGGCTTGGGGTGGCTGGGAGAGTGATGACACATGTTGGCGCAGTGTCGGCCTCTGACAACCCCAACTGTGCCTCACCTGTACCTTCATCATCATTGGTGTCTGTAGAGACACCTACCTCAGTTTGTATGCAGGAGGGACCCTGACCAACCTTGCCACCTGTGGGGGAAACAAATACACAGGTTAAGACCTGTACAGCAGTGTGTAACAGTACACACACTCACACACACTCACACTGACAGCCACCTTACTACCTCACATTCCTTGAGTTTGCAGACAGTCCCACAGTCAGTTACATATGTTCCCCATCCTGTATGGCACTTGTTAATATACACACATCATGACAGCCTATTAATATATCATCCCTCTCCATGCCTACACATGTGGTTACCACACCTGACCTGTTACTCCATCGCCTGCCTGACCTGGGTGGAGTAGGTTGTACATGGCCTCACTGCTGTCACCATGTATTACCCTGTGTATGGGCAGTAATGGTGTAGAGGCCCCTATATGGTTGGGGCTGCTATATTCACTACATATGTCACACACCAGAGCCTCATGCTACAGTCTTGCTCAGTCCATGCCACATCTGCTGCACAAGTGACCCATCATGCAGACAGCAGTACTACCTGGATACACTCACTGATGTGCTGTGGTAATTCCCCATTGCATTTGTAGTGCTGCATATGTGGGTAGCTGGTTACCTATCTACTGCTGGCAATATGATGTGTATACCTGGTATGTACTGCACCTCCCAATGCATGCTGCATGCTACAGACCTTGTTATGCTATCAGCTCTCCTGTGTTCACATACCTGATAGGTTGTCCTGGTGCCCCATGTCTCACTGCATGTACAGCACAATGCCAAGGGGAAGTACTGCCATGTGGTCAATCCCACTATCACCTGTGCATACATGGACACACACACACACACACACACACACACACACACACACACACACACACACACACACATCTGACATGCATCATCCACACTCAACTAGATTGAACTTACAATCACAATTGAGACACACACACACACCCCACACTCCTACATGTGGAGTTGCACAACATTTGTACACACAGTCCTCCCATAGCCTTCTGTCAACATGCATTACATATGGAGCTCAACAGCATACAGTGCAACTATTGTGACACCATGCTAGCGGCAGTATACATGTGTGTGAGGCATGGGCTTTGTTGGTAGGTGATGGCCCTTCCCCATGTTAACACTGCACCCATGTACAAAGTGTTACTGTGGACCTGTTCTGCACCCTGCCCTGTACTGCTCACCATACCTCACAGGTGTAGAAACCATTGAGGCATCTGTAGTACTGTGTCGTTTATGTCAGCTCCAATGCTCACAGCCCCTATGTGTTGTAGCAACACATACCTAGGAAGATATGTGAACAGCTATCAGTTGTGGATGCCTGATGACTGCGTTACAGATCACAACAGCAGAAGTGCATGTATGACCAGTACATGACTATTACACTGACAACCAGCGGACTTTACCATGGCTGTTCTACACATGTCCCAGACCTCTGCATCATTGCAAGGTCTACTCATGTGCACATCTCTTGGAGTGCACACACTGCTGTCACGAGTGCTTTGGGTCAGGGTTACATCTGCAATGTTTTTTTAACCTGATTGTGTGCAGCTGCAGCCATGGTGGTGTTGAGTCACACATGTCCCTACTGTAGGCTGTGTTTCCTGTCACACATCACATCACTGTGGACACATTGCACATTGACAGGATGTTAGTTATCTTGCGTGTGTCTGTTGTACCCTTCCAATATCCCAGCATGGTCTCTACTGTGATGCAGTGCATTTCTCAGCAACAAAACGTGAACATGTACAGCATGCAGTATGGGTAGGTGTGTTAGATGTGTGCATGGGGGATATCCCATAGCTATTACATGCCCAGTTTATCATAATGCATGAACACGAACCATACTCACCGGCTACGGGTTGCTGCCGTGGTGGTATCCTGGAGGGACTTACATAGGAGTGCGAGAAAGCTGATGTCAGTGGCCACAGCTGTGGCATTCATAACAGGTGAGTGCAGCATTACATTACATCAACAGTAGAAGCACACAATATTACAGCTTATACACAACTGTTTATTACTACTACACATCAGCAGACTATGTATATGACATCTCAGTTTTGCATAATGTACCTATACAGATGCAGATGCATACACACAAGTGGGGTACCAATGTGCCATGGGGCCTTACCTGCCCTCTCCTTAGCTGGTGTGTCATTGGCACCCACCTCCATGATGTGCCTTGCCAGGTGTTGACGCTGAAGGCAGACAGGTGCCACAAGGCTGCTGAGGAGCTCCTCCACATGGGTGAGGAGTGGATAAATGGGTTGCCCCCCCTGTTGCGAGGTGGTACCCCCTTACGGGAGCTGCACGCCAACATACATGATGAAGCAGGTCAGTGCAATGATGCCAGACCTGCTCATAGCTGCGGTTATGCAGTCCGACATCATTGACCCTGTGGACTAGCTCGTTCCAGAGGGCAGTCCTCTCCTGCTGCTCATGGGCTGTCCCGCCAAAAAGCAGTACGTAGTGCTGTACCAGGTGGTCAGTAATGATCGCTGTTTATGCGGTGCTGTATGCAGGAAGGCGACTATGCGACATGTTTCCTGGAAGACATACGGATGGAAACAGGTCTGAGCCACCCATACAGCAGGATTACCATAGTTCTTAATAAACATATATGTCTCCCCCACCATATTAGCTACAACAAACCATTTCAAAGACTGCAACTGTTATGTCTGCTGCTTACCTATCATTGGGACATATGTTGTTTTGTACCAAGCTTTGTGCTATGTGTATGTGCCACACTTTGTGCTATGTGTAGCCATGCTGCCTGTAGGGACACTTATCTTTGCTGGCCTGTTACAGACAGTTTCACCTGCATGCCATTGTCAGTGCCACTATATAAATGTGTATAAATATACATCTATGTACATATATGTGTAGATATATGTTGTATGTTGTTGATATAACTATGTGTATATGAGTGTCTGTATCTGTACACATACACGTCACATTCTGTATCACACAGATATGTGGAGTGCAGACAGGCATCTGGTCTGCATTCTTTAACCGTCTTTCATTCACAGCTGCACTGTTCTGACTTTCTGCAACACAGACAGGTGCCACATGTGAACACAGCCTAACATTAGGGTGGTAACTATTGTGTAAGATTGCTGGTACGCCTATTACACACCTATGGCATTTGTGCATGCTACATTACACATTCACATGACTGTCTTGCAAGTGGTATGCTCTGTCACCCATGTGTTTATCATGACGGCAGTGCATCCACCAACAGCTATTGTCAACACTAACATAACATACAGAGATATTATGGCTGACATCGTTGTCATTCATTGCTGATCTGCACAGTTGGCGGGTATGTCCCATTGCTTACAGGGACAGACAGTATTGTCCAGAGCAGTTGTTCAGTGGGACATCATTACAGGGACAACTACAGATGGCACATATCAAAAATTCTACATCATACATCCTATTAATCTATACCACATACTACATTAAATTACATACAGTTATATTTTACATACCTTCTTTTGTTTGGACAGGTGTGATGCCTTCCCGGTTGTGGCCTGTAGTTATTTGTTTCCCACTGTGTGAGTTCATTTTATAAGTTTGTTTTTTTCCTCTCTCTCTCTCTCTCTCTCTCTCTCTCTCTCCCCCCTCCAGTAGAGCGAATGAGTTGGTTTGAATGGATTTCAACATGGCTTTTGTAGGTGATGCACATGATCAGGTGATGGGCTCTGCACCAATCAGTGTGCAACAGTTGCTGACTGCATGCAGCCTGCTGTGTAGTGATTCTGTTAACCATCGTCATGGCAACCCAGTACTATAAATTGCTTAGTCATCTGGGTGTTGTCCCTTCATCTTTCCAGTATGGAGGACATCTTTCATGTATGTGGGCAGCAGTGTTACAGACGGCAGTTGCAGTACCTATTACAGTGGCCCTTTGCAGACACAGGACAACTACATAATCTTAAGAAGTTCCAGACCTACAGACAGAGTGAGTAGTGTTATTATGTGCTTTGTATATTGCTTGTCTTGCAGTGCTTGCGTGCACATAGTAGTTTAGGATGGAATGCAGTCAGTATGCATGGCTCTCAACAGTGGGCCTATCCACATGATGGCCAGTGGATTGTCTGTTTGCTTTTGCCTGTGCACGACACAGGGCTTGTCCTAGATATATTCCCGGCAATCTGTCTGTTGTGTGCTATCAGTACATGGCTACTTTCAGTTGTGCTCCTGATGTGTTATTCCTGCATAAGGGTATGTTGCAATGAATCCTGTAACACCAGCAATTTGCAGGTTGTGTAACTGTAATATTACGAGTATGGCCCTGTGTTCCTAACTCTGTCCTCCACATATATGGCTGGCTTTGTCCTGCTGTGATACAGTTAGGGGTTGTTTGGTATTGGCCTATCATAATATACTGCTAGCATTCCTGCTATCATCCCAGTCATATCATGAACTCCCACAACATTTGTTGGTCAGGGTCCATACATGTGACAGATAAATAGACATTATCACAGGTAATAAATGCCTCTCTAGGCCTTGACTACAGGGTGTAACTGGTGGCTGCTGAACTACATCTGTTATTGTTTATTGTTACCTATCTTGATGGCAAATCCTTTGTCTACAGTTGTATGAATTGATGGGTCTGGCCTGGACAGCATAGTATGTTATATATCTGCACTGTCTGCATTCACTTTTCTGTGTGGGCCTTGCATTCCTCACTGATTAAATGAGTCCAGATTTATGTGCTGTTAGTAATGGCATACATTATTGTAAAATACACTATTAAAGGTTGTCTGTGTATACATATCTGTGTGCCGTCTCATGTCCTTTGAATAGTGAGTGGGCTATGTGTAATTCAGTACTCCTGTTCAAGTGTAAATGTCATTTAGTAGGTTATACAGCAAAACAATGTTGTTATACTGATTTCACATGGAAAATAGAATGTGCTGCACTGGGGCTCAAACCAAGAATGTGTGCGTGTTAGGCAGATGGTCTGCCCACTACACTATTGCAGTTCTGCATAATTTGCATATTTCTACCTTAATGTCATACCCATGCTCCCTTTCCCTGGCCCACAAGCTCCATGTACACAGCATCCATCCATTCTCCAGTTGCTAGCCCTGCCATACCACACCTCCACACATTTCCCTCTCTGCACGTCCCAGTACTCCTCCATATTACTGTCCTGATGCAACCATCTGCAGGCTCTTTATCCATTTAGTCCACGTACACAGGGGTTGATAGGTAAGTGGTGTTAATGGGGCACACAGAGGGGCAGATAGTAGGGGGAATGTCCAGGGATGTGCAGGTAGGCTGACGGGCAGGTCCACAGGTGGCCATTTCTTCTCCAGCAACAGCTGTGTATATACACTGCATTTTGAGGTAGGTTTGGATACTCACGCCCCTGGGTGGGGGTGGGGACAACAATAATACCTTATGATGCCATGTAGTTTGACTTACATGTCTACAGTGGGTTGTTGTGACCATGTGTTCTTTGGTCTTATTTAGTGGGATTTGCAGCAATACATCTGGTTAGACCGTACTTTGCCATGTAAAATAGACTGTGCTGCAGTGGGACTCGTAGAGGGAGTGGCTGCTTATTGGGTGGTGGCTCTGCCCAATGAACACTATTGCTTACATCCCTGGGGCGGTCCGAAGAGACCCACTCCAGCAAATACCTGCATACCTAGACCCATAATTACATACACATAGTTCCCCCACCCGCACCTCCTCTACAGCACTCATCCTTACTCTGGGTGCAGGTCAGGTCTAAACACACCACTACACACTGCCCACTCTCCACTTCATGGGACACATCTCGTACAATGTCTCGACCCATGGGTCATCTGGCTTTCCTAGTCTTGCAGTCCAGGTATGTACACACCCCACCTTGACAGGTCATTGCACGGGCTTCCTCCTATAAAAAGACAATTTTTGGGGTGTCCCACAAGGGATGCTCCTGTCTCTTTCCAAGATTAGACTTCTCGGGTTAACGTGCACCCCCCCCCGGTTGTATCCTGCCTGTGGTCTGGGGAGCAGTGGATTGTTTACATTGTTTGTGGGTTTGTTTTTATGTTTCCCCTGTCTGGCTGGAGGGGGGAGGGTTCATGCTACATGTTACATGTTTGTTGCTTGGCCCCTCACCTCCACTGGCATGGCTTGTGAACATATGTCATTCTTAAGTGCTGTATCTTATCATAGCTATATATCTGTGTATATCTACACACACACACACACACACACACACACACACACACACATGTATATATATATATATATATATATATATATATATATATATATATATATATATATATATATACATATATATATTGCTATATAAATATATCTAATGACGTGGATGCATGGGTGTCTATATATATATATATATATATATATATATATATATATATATATATATATATGTGGGTATTTATTTATAGGTCTATTTATGTATGTATACATTTGTACTACAGAGAGGGGGAGGTATATATCTATATAGTTATGGGTATTTATACAAACACATATACCTCTAAATATTTAGCTACATATCCTGTAATGTTGACTGGTATTGCTGGATACTGTGTTTCCTGTGCATACCGGCCAACCTTGTGTGCTACATATGCTTTGCGATACCTACAACTAAATCTGTTAGTGTACACAGAGTTACACATGACATCTATTGTTAGTACTAGGAATACATTTGTCCCATGCGGGACAACCCAAACATTGGGTATTCAACCATCGTCTACACCCAGAGTTACATAGGTACCCCTGGCTATGTGCATGGTCTACAGCATGTGCCACACCTAGGATACTTGGGTCGGGACATCATGCGGGATGGGTCTCGATGGGGGTGGGGGGGGCAATGTGTAGTGGTTTGGTAGCTACCGGCCGGTAACCAGGGTAGGGATGGTGGCTGCATGTGTGGTGTGGGTGGGGGGAAGCAGAACTGTGGGTTATGCATGTATGGATTGTGGATGGCCTGGGTTGGATGGGTCTGTACTGCTCGGCCCGCCTAGTGGGTGGGGGAGGGGGTATGTGATGTTGACATGAGAAACATAACAGAGGGATTATTTAGTTCCCTATTTCAATGACAGACGTACAATATTATGAGCTTGGTAGTGTATTGCATGGCGGATGTGCTTGGCTGGGTGGGGGGGGTATGCAAATTTGTACGTGACGTACATTGTTTGAGGCCTCTCAGGCCCATTGATGGTGCATGTGGACATATATGTTTCTGTTCATCTACCATTGGTATCTACAGATGTCTGGTCATATATACCTCTGTGGGTATATATATTTGCTTACATATTTCTATGTCAGAATATACCTACGAAGACATATATCTGCGTACATATGTCACTTGATGTGTATATGTGGACATATTGATATTGACATATATATGTGTAGTTGTCAGCATTTTCATGTATATCTGTTCATATACTTATATATATATATATATATATATATATATATATATATATATATATATATACATGGATATACATGGATATTTATATATATGTATGTATGACTACATCTATAGATATGTTGTATCTGTTTAGATAGTGATATATTTGCACACACACCCCCATCTAGCTGTAGGTATACATTCTCTGTACTGTTGCATGACTGGACTGGGGTTATGTTTCTGACAACATACAATTTCTGCATATCTGGCATGGCTTAGTGGTAAATAATTTTGTGTATGGTGTGCACTGTCCTGGGTTCTGGCCTTGCAGAAGCTGTTTGTTTTGTTGCTGGGCAAAACACCGGCTGTTGGATACGGTGTGCTTAAGGTACTTTAAAATGGTTGTAAGCATGTTTGCACAGAGGTAAGCACTGCTGACTTCCAGTCACTGTGTCTTACACCCAGTTAGCTTCTCCTTTGTGTAATCTGTGTCAGCAGTGCTTCACCCCACGCAAACCCACTTGCACATGCTTACTAGTGCTTACATATGCTTACTACTGCTTATCTGTGCTTACGCCTGATTACTGACTTACTCATTACGATACTGACTCTTCACACATGCATTTAATGCAGTACTCCAGTTCACATTTAAATATTATTTAGTAGGTAATACAGCAATGAAATGTAAATAAATGTTCATCTACAGATTTCACATAGAAAATGGTATGTGCTGCAGTGGGACTCGAACCGGGAATGCCTGCTCGTTAGGCAGATGTTCTGACCACTACACTATTGCTGTGCTGTTTCATTTGCGTATATCTTCCTTGTTATCCTCTTCAGCCTTTTAAGCTGCTTTAACCGTAGCTAAGCGATGGGCACACCCACGCACCTACGGTTAGCTGCAGTCAGAGTTTTAAAAAAAAAAATAAAGTGGTTTCTTCTTTTTATTTTTATGTCCTGTTGCTGTTGTACACATGTACACATGGGGGGCTGTTGGTGGGGCTATGCAGACACCTATGAGTGATCTCGCTCATTTATTTATACTTTCTGCCTTTCTACTTTGCAGGGGCAGTGTTTATTCTGAGAGCTCTGCTCTCAGACACTCCCCCTGCACTCGTACATGCCTCGTGTAAGATTAGGAGTTCAGGCAGCGCATCTTCATTAATATGCATGGTGCGCTGCCGTCCTCCTCCTAAACGGCCACTTCCATGCAGGACTAGACTAGTCCTGCATGGAAGATTAGTAAATCCAGGGGATTAACTTTTCATCTTTTGGTTTAAATTCAGTTCTCCTTAACCATCCCTGTGTCAGATCCTGATTGACATGAGGTTGTTAAGTTTTCTTTACTTGTAACTATATTTATGCCTTTTCCACATTTCTTGCCTTCATATCTGATCCTCTTTATATTCTTTCTTTTGTTTTTTGACACATTCAATTGTTGACTGATTTTTGTCTACATCTGGTTTGGTTTCCATTTCTGCTTGACACCAACATGCTTCTGCTAAACTAAGCAGGGTAGTCATCTTAGATTTGTTCTTTTCATGTTTCAAAACTTTCACTATGTTTGGATCTGGTGAGGTTAGCAGATATGTATGCAGTCCTATGACTGCAGATCTGTACATGTAATCAATTTCAAGGAGACCCATACTTCCTTCAGCACCAGGAATATATAATCATGGTATATAATTATTTTTATATATCATTTGATATATGTGAAGCATTTTTCTTCTTTTCCTGTCCAACTCACTCCTAATAGCTCACCTCAACATACACAGCATTAACAACAAAATAACACAACTTCATGCTCTCTTGGAACTCTATTCCTTTGATATTATCTGTCTAACAGAAACCTGGCTAAAACCTTCAACCAAAGACAACAAAGTCATCCTGCCTGGCTACAATATCTTACATTTTGACCGGATATCTAAAAAAGGCGGTGGAGTAGCTGTCTTATTCAAATATGTCTTTCAAATAACCACTTTCCATGAGAAACCACCTCAGGACTCTAATGCTGAGATTCTGATTACCAAACTTCAGCTAAACTCAGTCAAATCTATCTATATTATCTGCATCTATGTCCCTCCAGGAAATAACATCTCTACCATTGAAAACATCCTCTGTTGGCTATCTCTAAACTTACCCCAAGAAACCATTATCCTGGGTGATTTTAACATTGATTGGCAATCCTGCAGCAACAAACACCCTACTATCCATATTAATCTCTATGGGTTTTCACAAACTATTACCTCCTCCACTAGAATTAACAAATCTAATAAAAAAGAAAGCACCTTAGATTGGATACTTGTCAATAATCAACCCCACACTTATGAAACAGGAACCCTCCCTGACGATGTAAGTGATCACTTACTAACCTATATTATCAGGCTCAAAGCAAATCCACCCACTGCATTCATTACTAGAACAATTAGAACCAAGAAAAACTTCAACTTGGATCTATTTCAAAGTGAACTGAAAGCATGCAATTGGTCACCCTTAAAACACCTTTCTCTTGATGAAGCTGTAGATTACTTTAATACTAAGTTTCTAGACATACTCAACCACCATGCCCCCACTCGGTTTATTAGAATAAGAACTAAATCTGCTTCTTGGCTCTCTGAAGAAACTAAGCAAAAACTCCATCTCAGAAATAAAATCTGGAACAAATCTCGCTTAACTAAAAACCCTGCTGATCACCAACACTTCAAACAATTGAGAAATGAGACTAAAAAAAGCAATATTGACCGACAAAAAAAAACTATTACCTACATTCTCAGAAAACTCACCAGAAAAACCCACAAAAAATTCTGGGCAAACATTAAACAGTTACTTCAGCCCGGTCAATCTATCACACCCAACCCACAAGGTACAGACAAAGAGAACCCCAAGCAAATTGTTAATGACTTTAATACCTTTTTCACCGAAACAATTCAAACTCTTGCCAGTCACCTCTCTAGTCAAAATGCAACTATATCTAATTCTAACTCAAACCCACCACCCCCATTTCTTTTCCAACCTGTCCCAACAGCTTATATTCTCTCCCTCATCCAAAAACTCAAACCATGTACTCCCTCTGCTGACTTACTACCCGCAGAATACTTACAACTAGCAGCCAAATCCATTGCCTACCCTATCTCCATACTAATCAATAGAATCATCACTGAGGGATACGTCCCTAAACTTTGGAAAGTCTCTCATATTATTCCCCTTCATAAGGGAGGAAATTCTACTGAACTCTCCAACTATCGCCCCATAGCCCTACTCTCCCCCTTATCTAAGATCATGGAAAGGTGTATCCACAAGCAACTGCTTGACCACCTTCTCCAAAATAACTTGCTTTCTAATACCCAACATGGTTTCAGACCTTGTCACAGTACCACCACTGCCCTCCTTTCCTTTACAAACACCATCAACAACAAAAGTAATCTTAACACCCTTTCCTCTGCACTTTTCTTAGACCTGTCCAAAGCTTTTGACATGGTCAACCACCAAATACTCATACAAATTCTTCAATCTCTCTCACTTGACATTCTACCTATTAAATGGTTCAAGTCCTACTTAACTAACAGACATCAAGCTGTACTCTGGAACTCCACTCTATCTACCCATCTACCAGTTAACATCGGTATCCCTCAAGGGTCCATACTGGGTCCACTCCTGTTTTCTTTATTCATAAATGACCTCCACCAAGCAGTTCCCCTAACCACATGCATACAATACGCAGATGATTCCACACTTATTTGCTCAGCCACAACTGTATCAGAACTTCACTCTCTGACACAACACATATTTAACTCTGTTGAACAGTGGTTTACACAACGTTGTCTCCTACTTAACCCAAAAAAACTAAACTCCTCCTATTCACACCTACCAATAAATCCCCCCAAATAGACTGTACAATTTTATCTAAAAATGGCACACCTATATCCCAAGATCATACTACCAAACTGCTAGGCATCACCATCGACAATAACCTTAGCTTCGACACCCATATCAGCAACACCATGAAAACTATTAATAAAAGAATAGGCTCTCTTTACAGAATCAAACCCTACCTCACTCCAGCAACTAGAATAACCATTGCCCACTCCCATCTAATCTCTTCCTTCTCTATGCCTCACCCATATTTACTAACCTGTCAAAACATAATCTTATGAAATTAGAAAACACCTACAATAGCATAGCCAGGTTTGCTACAGGTAACCCTTTCAGAACCCACCACTGTATTAATTTAAAGCAACTAGGCTGGCTTGAATTTCAGCAGCAACTGAAAATTAATCAACTAGCCATCGCCCATAAAATACTATATCAACCTGCCAAAACACCTATTCTATCTACTCTAATTTACCCTTACCATAACCTAAAGTCTCTAAGATCTGCACACAAACCTCTTGTAAACATTGACAAAGCAAATAACAAGGCTGGAGATTCCTCTTCTCCAATACTGCTGGAAAACACTGGAACCTACTTCCTCTGAACTATCTACAATTCCTCCACAACTCTATTTAAAAGAAACTTAAGCTCTTCCTCAAAACACAGTGGTTGTGCCCCTGTACTAATCCTGACTGACTATCTAGCTCCTGATATATGACTCAACCTTTACCTTTAGAACCCTGCATATACTTCATCCTAACATCTAACGATCTATTTCTCCATCATAGTATTAATTACTTTGTAAAAAAAAAAAAAAAAAACCTTTACTACTAGATGTATTACATGTACATTTTGCTTTTATTCTATATGAATGTCTACTTGTAACTGTACTTGTACTAATCAATGTCAAATGTACTGCAATTATATACTTTAATAATATGTAAACAGATATTATCTTTATCTTTTTTCTCTTTTACTATAAATGTATCTGCTTTTTAAACATGTATTACTTTGATGTGAATTTATTTTAACTGTTTGGAGCTTATCTCCCCGGGCCTCTACTGAAAATGGACATATATCCAGCTAGACTAGCCCGGTCAACAAATGTAAAATAAATAAAATAAAATAAAATAAATATTTCTTTGGTAACTTATACAGTACAGATTTTTCCATATCTAATATGGCTGTAGTATATTGACATGGGTCCCTTTAAAACATCAACTTAGCGGAACATCGACTTTCAAATCAGTGAGATGACAACGATGAAATTTCACAATGCCGAATTCCTGGAAAATCACAATTTCACTCACCACTTGGCCATCATGATGAACTTTGCCCTTTCTCTGCTGTAGTGCAATCTCGGAGTAGGTATA
The DNA here is from genome assembly GCF_019279795.1 of Protopterus annectens. Classification (NCBI taxonomy): domain Eukaryota; kingdom Metazoa; phylum Chordata; order Ceratodontiformes; family Protopteridae; genus Protopterus; species Protopterus annectens. The sequence goes on from NC_056743.1 coordinate 1,380,600,212, forward strand.
TTTAAGAAGGTGGGGTGTGGGGGCATGGAGGCAAACGCCCCCACTTTGGCAGGTGTCACTTGTTTCATTTGTAATGTTATCGTTGGTGGTCAAGTGGTTAGTGCCCCAGAGTGAAATTGCGATGTTCTGGGAGTTCAGCATTGTGAAGTTTCAGCATTGTCATCTCACTGATTTGAAAGTCAATGTTCCAGTAAGTCGATGTTTTAAAGCAGACCCATTGACAGTTGTAGTGCTTAGGCCATGAATGACTACTCATTTGTCGTTATTCACAAAGCTTTAAGAAACATCATACTTCTGTTACTAATGATGTATGAGTAAATGCTGGGTAACACATACATATGCTGCCTCTACAGTTTAAATTACATAATAGTCTGTTATAATCCATTACTTCTTTTCATTGACTGCATTCCCACCTAAATTACATGTGTAGGTTGAAATCCCACAGTTGAACAATAATGCCTTTAATAGCGATTTATATGTTTCAAGTGCAGACGAAAATTTTCTTGCAAATTCTGACAGTTGGAAATCTGAACTGTTACAGTTTTAAGGCATTGCTGTGAGCAATGTGATGACATGCAGACATGATTGCATAGATTTTCTGTTCGAATCCCACCACAGTCATTATGTCTGTCATTGGCTAGATTAACTATTATTACACGGGTATGCCTGACTTGCAGGAAATATGTTATGAGTGGTGGTGCATTTATTCCATTCCATTAGTACTACAGGTTATGGATTTTAGCAGTTCACACCACAAAACACTTTTTGGATATATTGTGTACAATGTAATGCTAAATGTGTATAGCAACTTATGTAAGGTACATTGCAAAATCTTGTACATTTCTTCTACTTGTCATGTAATATACACATACAACTTCTCATTAGGCCAACATATGTATGCACATCTATACAAAATGACAAGCATATGTACACTTACACATACAGGTCTATCTATCCATCTATATTTATTAACCTATGTACAGATGCATATTTATTAAACTGTATTCTTGCATATGTACAGACAGGGAGATTGCCACATTGAGGTATCATACATCATAGACGTGTCCGCAATTTTATTATGATGTAGCACCACAATAAGTTCAGTATACAATCACTTGTCTATATTTATAGGAATTTGTTCACACGGTTAGATTTATCTATACCCTTACACAATGCTGTCTTAGATTTGCACACCTGTCAATGGCTGTAATGCTTCCTTTATGTAAGTTTTTTGATTTTAATCAATTCATGCAATCATAGGCAAGATCAATTAGCTAGGCATGTAGGGTTTTAATCTAGCTTCTTCATGTTCGCCTACACTAATCCTCAGGTGTGCACAGTATTGACAGTAACATATCAATGACTATGCAAAATGCGATATTGTATGGCAATGCAAGTTTACATGTACTAATCACTGTTTTTCCACTGTTCTTTTGTTGCACATAGCAGTCTTATATACTGTAATTAAGCAATCATTCTGTTGCTGTAATACAGCCTCTATTCCTGTTTGTAGCTGATGAAGACTGTGGCAGAAATTGTGCATTATGCACAGAGCATATGCACAGGCCTAAGGAGCTGCAGAGGGAGGGAGAGAGGCATGTGTTATCACTTTCCACCTTTATTCCTCTGGAAACACTATTAACATATTTCATTCTTCAGGTTTAGATGTGTAGTCTTATGACATTCAGGATTGCTAATATTTAGGTCAGACTTCACATAATGCATCCAAAAGGTAAGTGTAATACTTAGGATTTCTTGTGAATAACCTTGATGTTTGCAAAATTTTAAGTGGAACACACCCCCAGATGTACTAATCTTCCATGCAGGACTAGTCTAGTCCTACATGGAAGCAGCAGTTTAGGAGGAGGACAGCAGTGCGCCATGCATATTAATGAAGGCGTGCTGCCTGAACTCCTAATCGTACATGGAGTGAGTACAAGTGCAGGGGGCATGTCTGAGAGCAGAGCTCTCAGAATAAACATGCCCCTGCAAAGTAGAACAGCAGCAAGTGTAAATAAATGAGCAAGATTGCTCATAGGTGTCCACATATTGCCACCAACAGTCCCCAATGTGTACAACAGCAACAGGACATAAAGATAAAAAGAAGTCACCCCTTTATTTTTAAAACTCTGAGTACAGCTAACCGTAGGTGCACGGGTGTACCCATCGGTTAGCTATGGTTAAAGCAGCTTAAAAGGCTGAAGAGGATAACAAGGAAGATATTGGCAAATGAAGCAGCACAGCAATAGCATAGTGGTCAGAACATCCATCTAACGAGCAGGCATTCCCAGTTCGAGTCCCACTGCAGCACATACCATTTTCCATGTGAAATCTGTATATGGGCATTTATTTACATTTTATTGCTGTACAACCTACTAAATAGCATTTAAATGTGAACTGGAGTACTGCATTAAATGCACATGTGAAAAGTAAATACCATAATGAATAAGTCAGCAGTAAGCAGGTGTAAGCACAGATAAGCAGAAGTAAGCATATGTAAGCACCAGTAAGCATGTGCAAGTGCATTTGCATGGGGTGAAGCACCGGCGACACAGATTAAGCAAAGGAGAAGCTAACTGGGTGTAAGACACTGTGACTGGAAGCCAGCAGTGCTTACCTCTGTGCAAACCCACTTACAACCGCTTGAAAGTGCCCTAAGCACACTGTATCCAATGGCTGGTGTTTTGCCCAGAAACAAAACAAACAGCTTCTGCAAGACCAGAACCCCAGACAATGCACACCATACATGAAACGATTTACCACTAAGCCATGCCAGATATGCAGAAATTGTATGTTGTCAGAAACATCACCCCAGCCCAGTCATGCAACAGTACAGAGAATGTATACCTACAGCTAGATGGGCATGTGTGTGCTAATATATCACTATCTAAATGGATATAACATATCTATAGATGTAGTCACATATATATGTATACATATATATAAATATCCAGAGATATATACATATATATACATATATATATATATATATATATATATATATATATATATATATATATATATAAACAGATATACATGCAAATGCTGACAACTACACATATATACGGCAACATCTATATGTCCACATATACACATCAAGTGACATATGTACGCAGATATATGTCTCCGTAGGTATATTCCAACATAGTTAGAAATATGTAAACAAGAGATATATATGGAAACACAGAGGTATATATGGCCAGACATCTGTAGATACCAATGGTAGATGAATAGAAACATATATGTCCACATGCACCATCAATGGGCCTGAGAGGCCCCAAACAATATACGTCACATACGAATTTGCATACCCCCCGCCCCCCAGCCAAACACATCCACCCTGCAATACACTACCATGCTCATAGTATTGTACATCTGTCATTGAACTAGGGAATTAAATTAGCCCTCTGTGATGTGTCATGTGTCAACATCACATACCCCTCTCTCCCACCCACTAGGCGGGCCGAGCAGTACAGACTCATCCAACCCAAGCCATTCCCAACCCATGCTTGCATA
>NC_056743.1:1380606227-1380781227 GCF_019279795.1 Protopterus annectens
ACTGGTGTGGCCAGACCCAACCTGCACCCAGAGTAAGGAAGAGTGCCGAAGAGGAGGTGCAGGTGGAGAACTATGGGTTTGTAATTATGGGCCTAGTCATGCAGGTGTTGGCTGGAGTGTTTCTATGTGGACCGCACCCGGGATGTAAGCAATAGTGTACATTGGGCAGACCCGACACCTAATGAGCAGCCACGCTCAGTACGAGTCCCACAGCAGCAATGTCTAGTTTACAGGGCTATCGGCGGAATAACCAGATGTGTCGTTGCAAACCCACTAAATGACACCAAAAACACATGGTCGCAACACCCCACTGTAGGCATGTAAGCCAAACTAATTGGCATCACAAGGTATTATTATTGCTGTCCCCACCCCCACCCAGGGGGGTGAGTGTCCAGACCTACCACCAAATGCAGGTTATATACACAGCTGTCACTGTAGAAGAAATGGCCAGCTGCGGACCTTCCTGTCAGCTGTCCTGCACATCCCTGGACATGTCCCCTACTATCAGCCCCTCTGTGTGGCCCAATAACACCACTTACCTAACGACCCCTGTTGCATTCATAATAATGTTCACAGTCACAAGTAGGTGACACCCTCCACACAATTATAGGGGCAGAATCTGGAACCCCCAACCCAGGTGTATTACTGCAGCTGTCCCAGACTACACATGTAAATAACATATGAAAGGAAAACCCAAGCACACTTGGATCACCACCCGCTCACCACCTGGCGACGTCCACCACCCAGCATTCCATACCCCTATACCAACTACTGACACCTCCTATCTTGCCTTGCATACATATCCCAACATCCTGCAAACCTGCACTACTGCTCCACCACTAATCAGTCAAATGTCCTACTGTGCAGTTAAAATGTCCACCCCTCAACCTACCCGCCTACACCTCCACTATTCACATCTACTCTACAACACAGGTATGGCATAACTAAACCTAACCCGAATACCTAAGTGTAACCTATCCAGAAATGCTAAACTGGAATCCCACTTAACCTTACACTGACCTTCGTGAACAGTCATACCTGACATGTACACCTGACTTAAGCATGTATAATACCGACATGTAGATGAAGTAGCATGAGGGTACATGGCAGCAAGCAGGAGTATGCCTGTTTGGGTGGTGGCAAGCAATGGCCACACTGGTTAAGCAATGTGGTGGCCAACCCAGTGTAAGACGCCATAAGAGGAGGTCAGCAAGTCTGAGCCTATCACACACCATCACATTCCCGCCTACACTTCCCCCGCAATGCCTTAGGCATGCCATAGCCCACAGCCCTCGTTGTGGTGAGTAACAACATAATCAGCACTCTCAGGTCCCACCCCACTGCACACTATAGTCCAAGTGAGTTACCATGAAGGCATGGCAGATATACAATCAGCTGCTGTTATCACAAACATATCATCCGGCACAGTCAGTCAACAGTATAGAAAATGTATTTAAGTATGTACATTAATACCAGCAAACATGTGCACAGTGTTCAGTCACAGTATTCCAAGCAGTCTATGAGTATCAATGAACAGTGCCTGTCCATGCATACTGTGAGAACAGTAGTCTTGTATAATATTGAAGAGAGGAATGGAAAATAGCACACGGCGTAGGGGCGTGTTTCATCCATGGAAGTAGGAGATGAGGCTGGTCTGGTGTGTGCACAAACCACTGCTTCTCAAAATCCTGGCAGGATGCTACCAGTGGGAGAAACAGTGCAGAGCAGCAAAGTGTATTTGTGACACAACAGCAGGTCCTTCCCTGCCGGGATGCACCAGACTTTATGAGTCACAATTATGTTTCCATCAGTATTGGAGGTAGATTAAGGCAAGGCTCGATCGTACATGGACTAAACAGATGAAGAGCCTGCAGAAGGTTGCATCGAGACAGTAATATGAAGGAGTACTGAGATATGCAGAGAGGGAAATGTGTGGAAGTGTGCTATGGCAGGGCTAGCAACTGCAGAATGGATGGATGCTGTTTATGTGGAGCTCGGAGGCCGGGGAAAGGGAGCATGGGTATGACATCAAGGTAGAAATATGCAAATTACACATAACTGCAATAGTGTAGTGGTCAGAGCATCTGCCTACTGCCCATGCATTCTCAGTTCGAGTCCCACTGCAGCACATTCTATTTTCTGTGTGAAATCGGTATAACATCGTTTTGCTGTATAACCTACTAAATGACATTTACACTTGTGCAGGAGTACTGAATTACACATAGTCCACTCAGTATTGAAAGGACATGAGACAACGCATAGATATGTATACACAGACAACCTTTAATGGCATATTTTACAGTAATGTATGCCATTACAGACACCACATAGATCTGCACTTATTTAATCAGTGAGGAATGCAAGGCCCACACAGAAAAGTAGATGATGACCGTGCGGATATATAAGATACTATGCTGTCCAGGCCAGGCCCTTCAATTTGTACAACTGTGAACAAAGGATTTGCCATCAAGATAGGTAACAATAAACAATAACAGATGTAGTTCAGCAGCTGCCAGTCACACCCCGTAGTCAAGGCCGTGGGGGACATTTATTACCTGTGATAATGTCTATGTATCTGTCACATGTATGGACCCTGACCAACAAATGTTGTGGGAGTCCAAGATATGACTGGTATGATAGCAGGAATGCTAGCAGTATATTACGATAGGCCAATACCGAGCAACCCCTAACCTTATCAGAGCAGGACAAAGCCAGCCATACATGTGAAGGACAGAGGCAAGAACACAGGGCCATACTTGTAATATTGCTGTTACACACCCTACACATTGCTGGTGTTACAGGATTCATTGCAACATAACCTTATGCAGGAATAACACATCAGGAAACCCAACTGGAAGTAGCCATGTACTGATAGCATGCAACAGACAGATTGCTGGGGATATATCTAGGACAAGCCCTGTGTGGTGTACAGGCAAAAGCAAACAGACAATCCACTGGCCATCATGTGGATAGGTCCACTGTTGAGAGCTATGCAGACAGACTGTATTCCATCCTAAATTACTATGTACACTCAAACACTTCAAGACCAGCAATATACAAAGCACATAACAACACTGCTCACTCTGTCTGTAGGTCTGGAACTTATTAAGATTATGTAGTTGTCCTGTGTCTGCAAGCCCCACTGTAATAAGTACTGCAACCTGCCATCTGTAACATTGCTGCCCACATACACAAAGGATGTCCTCCATACTGGAAAGGTTAAGGAACAACGCCCACATGAGTAAGCAATTTATAGTACTGGGTTGCCATGATGATGGTTACCAGAATCACTACACAGCAGGCTGCACACAGTCAGCAACTGTTGCATACTGACTGGTGCAGAGCCCATCACCTGATCATGTGCATCACCTACTAAAGCCATGCTGAAATCCATTCAAACCAACTTGTTCACTCTAGTGGAGAGAGAGAGAGAGAGAAAGAAAAAAAAAGAAAGAAAAGAAAAAGAAAACAAAAACAAACATATAATACGGAACTCACACAGTGGGGAACAAATAACTACAGGCCACAACCGGGAAGGTGTCACACCCGTCCAAACAATAAAAGGTATGTAAAACATAACTGTATGTAATTTAATGTAGTATGGGGTATAGATTATTAGGATTTATGATGTAGAATGTTTGATATGTGCCATCTGTGGTTGCCCCTATAATGAAGTCCCGTTGAACAACTGCTCTGGACAATACTGTCTGTCCCTGTAAGCAGTGGGACATACCTGTCAACTGTGCAGATCAGCAATGAATGACAAAGATGTCAGCCATAATATCTGTGTATGTTATGTTAGTGTGGACAATAGCTGTTGGTGGATGTACTGCCGTCATGATAGACACATGGGTATCAGAGCACACCACTTGCAGGACAGTTATGTGAATGTGTAATGTAGCATGCACAAATGCCATAGGTGTGTAATAGGTGTACCAGCACTCTTACACCATAGTTACCACCCTAATGTTAGGCTGTGTTCACATGTGGCACCTGTCTATGTTGCAGAAAGGCAGAACAGAGCAGCTGTAAATGAAAGACGGTTACAGAATGCGGACCGGATGTCTGTATGCACTCCACATATCTGTGTGATACTGAATGTGACGTGTATGTGTACAGATACAGACACTCATATAGACGTAGGTATATCCACAACGTACAACATATATCTACACATATATGTACATAAATGTATATTTATACACACACACATATATATATATATATATATATATATATAGTGACATTGACAATGGCATGCAGGTGAAATAGTCTGTAACAGGCCAGCAAAGATAAGTGCCCCCACAGAGAACATGGCTACAAACACATAGCACAAAGCGTGGCACATACACATAGCACAAAGCTTGGTACAATAAAACATATGTCCCAATGGGAGGTAAGCAGCTGACATAACAACCGCAATCTGTGAACATGTTCTTGTAGCTGATATGGTGGTGGGAGACATTTATGTGTATTAAGAACTATGGTAACCCTGCTGTATAGGTGGCTCCGACCTATTTCCATCCTTATGTCTTCCAGGAATCATATCGCATAGTCGCCTTCCCATGTACAGCGCCGCTGAAATGGCAATCATCATCGACCACCTGGTATAGCACTACATACTTTTTTTTGGCCGGACAACCCACGATCAGCAGGAGAGGACCGCCCTGTGGAATGAGCTAGTCCACAGGGTCAATGATGTCGGACTGCATAACTGCAGCTATAAGCAGGTCCAGCATCATTGCACTGACCTGCTTCGCCATGTATGTCAGCATGCAGCTGCCTTAAGGGGGGACCACCTCGCAACAGGGGGAGGGCAACCCACCCATCCACCCCTCACCTGTGTGGAGGAGCTTCTCAGCAGCCTAGTGGCACCTGCCTGCCCACAATGTCAACACCTGGCAGGGCACAGCTTGGAAGTGGATGCCAATGACACACCAGCTAAGGAGCGAGCAGGTAAGGCCACAGGGCACATCAGTACACCACTCGTGTGTATGCATCTGCATCTGTACAGGTACATCATGCAAAACTGAGATGTCATATACATAGTCTGCTGCTGTGTAGTAGTAATAAACTGTTGTGTATAAGCTGTAATATTGTGTAATTCTACTGTTGATGTAATGTAATGCTGCACTCACCTGTTATGAATGCCACAGCTATGGCCACTGACATCAGCTTTCTCACTCTCCTATGTAGGTCCCTCCAGGATACCACCACGGCAGCAGCCCATAACCGGTGAATATGGTTCGTGTTCATGCATGATGATAAACTGGGCATGTAATAGCGATGGGCTATCCCCCATGCACACATCTAACACACCTAGCCATACTGCATGCTGCACACGTTCACGTTTTGTTGCTGAAAAACTCACTGCATCACAGTAGGGACCATGCTGGGGTATAGGACGGGTAGAACAGACATATGCAAGATAACTAAAATCCTGTTAATGTGCAATGTGTCCACAGGGATGTGACATGTGGCAGGACACATAACTTACAGTAGGGACATGTGTAACTCAACACCACCATGGCTGCAGCTGCACACAATCAGGTTAAGTAAACATTGCAGATGTAACCCTGACCCCACAGCACTCATGACAGCAGTGCATGAAGTCCAAGGGCTGTGCACATGAGTAGACCTTGCAACCATGCAGAGGTCTGGGACATGTATAGGGCACCCCTCACAGCCATGGTAAAGTCCACTGGTTGTCAGTGTAATAGTCATGTACTGGTCATACATGCACTGCTGATGTGATCTGTAATGTAGACATCAGGCATCCACAATTGATAGATGTTCACATATCATCCCAGGTATGTATTGCTACAATACACAGGGGCTGTGAGTATTGGAGTTGACATAACCGAGTTAGTACTACAGATGCATCAATGGTTTCTACACCTGCGAGGTATGGTGCACAATACAAGGCAGGGTATGGAACAGGTCCACAGTAATACTTTGAACATGTGTGCAGTGTTAACATGGGGAGAGGCCATCACTTACCAACAAAGCCCATGCCTCACACACATGTATACTGCCACTAGCATGATGTCACTATAGTTGCACTGCATGCTGTTGAGCTCCATATGTAATGTATGTTGACAAAAGGCTAATGGGAGGATTGTGTGTACAAATGTTGTGCAACTCCACATGTAGGAGTGTGGGGTGTATGTGTGTGACTCGGTTGTGTTCCTAAGTGCAATCTAGTGGAGTGTGAATGATGCATGTCAGATGTGTGTGTGTGTGTGTGTGTGTGTGTGTGTGTGTGTGTGTGTGTGTGTGTGTGTGTGTGTGTCCATGTATGCACAGGCGATAGTGGGATTGACCACATGGCGGTACTTTCTCTTGGGATAGTGCTGTACATGGAGTGAGACATGGGACACCAGGACAACCTGTCAGGTATGTGAACACAGGACAGCTGATAGCATAACAAGGTCTGTAGCATGGAACATGCATTGAGAGGTGCAGTACATACCAGGTATATACATCATATTGCCAGCAGCAGATAGGTAACTGGCTACCCACATATGCAGCACTACAAATGCAATGGGGAATTACCACAGCACATCAGTGAGTGTATCCAGGTAGTACTGTTGTCTGCATGATGGGTTGCTTGTGCAGTAGATGTGGCATGGACTGAGCAAGACTGTAGTATGAGGCTCTGGTGTGTGACATATGTAGTGAATGTAGCAGCCCCAACCATATAGGGGCCTCATACACAATCACTGCCCATACACAGGGTAATACAGGGTGACAGCATTGAGGCCATGTACAACCTACTCCACCCAGGTCAGGGAGGCAATGGAGTAACAGGTCAGGTGTGGTAACCACACTTGTAGGCATGGAGAGGGATGATATGTTAATGGGCTGTAGTGATGTGTGTATATTAGCAAGTGCCATGCAGGAAGGGGAACATATGTAACTGACTGTGGGACTGTCTGCAAACTCAGGGAAGGTGAGGTAGTAAGGTGGCTGTCAGTGAGAGTGTGTGTGAGTGTGTGTACTGTTATGCAATGTTGCACAGGTCTTAACGTGTTTATTTGTTTCCCCCCAAAGGTGGTGAGGTGGGTCAGGGTCCCTCCTGCATGCGTACTGAGGTAGGTGTCCCTACATGGGTCTACCTCATTTGCCCTAACTTTCATTTGCCCGACACTTCATTTGACTGACACTTCATTTGACCGACAAGTATTATTGGCAAGAAAATGGGATATGCCCCCTTCCCCACTGCAGTGCAACCCCAGAGTTAGAATATATAGTTAGGGGGGTGTGAGGGGCACAGCCCCCCACAATGGGGGTTGTGGGGGGCGAAGCTCCCCACTTACTTTTGTGTTACTATGCAATATTAAAGCAAAACTAAACTTTATAATATGAAATTAAGTGGGGGGCTTTGCCCCCCACACCCCTCATTGTGGGGGGCTGTGCCCCCCACACCCCTCCTAAGTATATATTCTAACTCAAAGGTCGCACTGCAGTGGGGAAGGGGGCATATCCCATTTTCTTGCCAATAATACTTGTCAGTCAAATGAAGTGTCGGTCAAATGAAGTGTTGGTCAAATGACATTTCTGTCAAATGGGGTCAGACAAATGACAGTTCGGGCAAATAAAGTAGACCCCCCTACATACACTGATGATGATGAAGGTACAGTTGAGACACAGGTGGGGTTGTCAGAGGCCAACACTGCGCCAACATGTGTAATCACCCTCCTAGCCACCCCAAGCCCGCACACAGTTACAGTGCGCCTACAAACACCATCACGTGTGGCCATAGCAGAGGGACAGTTGGTGCTTGGTGGCAATGATCAGGAAAGTGTGGTGCCCATTCTAACTGTGTCAGGTCACAGTTAGCATAGCCAGATGTCCAGAAGGCCACCACATTGGCAGATGTACCGTGGTGCTTGTGGGAGGACCGCAGGTCATCCTGCCCCTGGCAGAGACGTCACAGCTGGTATCACCAGGAGCATGTTTCAGGCCATAATGGAGGCACAGGCACATATGGAAATGCACTCCAGACAGGTCCTGAGGCTGCAGAGGTCTGCCTTTGCAGCTGTTAAGTGGCAACCTCCATGAACTCGCTGTTGCCTTCCGTGATTATACTTAGGTCATGGATAGACGGTGGGGTGAGATGGTTGGCCTCCTCAACCATGGTATGTCTGTGCTAGAATGTGTGGTGGGAGTGGTGCGAGGGCTATGTGGATGTAGGCCAGAGACACCAGCAGCTGGTGGTCAATGTGGACATGCCAGGATGCACAGCCGCTCCCATAGTGGCAGTACCATACCCAGCACATCACAGAGGCTGCTGTCCACACCACACCACACCACAGCAGGCCATGTGCATGTGGCCCTAGCCAGGCCCAGGTGGGACATGGTTCCAGCAGCAGTATGTCATCTTCAGGGGAGAGTAGCACCTCAAGGTCTTTACCTCCACATGCCATGGAACCCTGGCAGGCACAGTCAGTGTGTCTGTGGCCAGAGGCACTGAACTGTACACCCTGTCAGGTATGGTCTGCAGCTGTCCAACATTACCCATATAGGGCAGCCACATGGCAGAACTGTGTGCATGCATACCCACACACTATGCAATCACACTTAGGGTGACCTCATACCGACACACACCACATCATCACACTCCAATCAAGGAACTACATCCTTCACGCACACATGGTGACACATGTTTGGACCACCCTCGGACTCTGGCACACCTGCAACACACCCTGTGCATATGATGATACTTGTGCCACATCCCTGTCATCCATAACATCGATGCAGGGACAGGCTAACATGGTTCTGATGCACACAGTGACTGTAATGGGGTGCCGCAATTTACCACAGTGTAGAATGTAGTCAGGGGTAATGTGTACTGCATATATGTCAGGTAGTGTAGCCATGCAGCTAAGATGAAATTCACACAACCTGTGCATGTGATGATACCTGTGCCACATCCCTGCCATCCATAACATCGAACATGGCTCTGATGCACACCATGACTGTGATAGAGTGCCACAATGTACTGCAGTGTAGAATGTAGTCAGGGGTAATGTGCACTGCATACATGTCAGGTAGTGTAGCCATGCAGTTAAGATGACATTCACACACCCTGTGCATATGATGATACCTGTGCCACATCCCTGTCATCCATAATATTGATGCAGGGACAGGCTAACATGGTTCTGATGCACATCGTGACTGTGATAGAGTGGCAAAATGTACTGCAGTGTAGAATGTAGTAATGGGTAATGTGTACTGCATACATGTTAGGTAGTGTAGCCATGCAACTATGATTCATCTCAGCTGTTGGTAATACCAATTGATATCCCCATACTGTCATCCATTTGCTCTGTAGGCATACTGTGTCAGCAGGAGAATGGTCCACAGTCATATTCCACAGGGGTATGTCAGGGTATGTCAGTGTGGTGACACCATGGCCGTGACATATGTGGTGTACAGTTGCACACATGCCATAGGTATGTGTAACAGTTATTGACTGTGCAAACATGACCAATGGCCTGCTGCTACAGATATAATCTGCACTCTTATGTCAACCCATCTACGTACACACACATCCTGACTTGGCGACACAGTGTCTAAACCCCAACCTGGGTATGTAGTGCTCCTGAACTGTGTGGCTGTCATTGCACACATGACACCATCTGTAGGGTGTGTTGTGTACCAGGTCAAGTGCTACATTTAGACCATCCACAGACACATTCAATATGGTAATGGGGATGAAATGCTTGTATATCGTGAATACATAGTGTGTCATACCATCATATACACATTGACCAACACATAACAGGTAGACACACATCTTAGAGACCTGGTTGTATAGTTGCTAACTAACTAGTCCATGTGTCCAATGTGTTACAGGTAGGCTGCACACAGCACATGTGTAACTGGGCCGTATCCTGTTATCTGTTACCTGTATGGGTGATGGTGACACCTGAGAGTGGTATGTGGGTCATATACCAGGTGTACCATGGTGTAAAGACAGTGTACACAGCACCCACATCCCCCCTGGATATTGTACAGACTAGAATCCATCTTGATTCTCTGACATACCCACTATCACACATTGGCCACAACACAAAAACAACCCATTACATATCACAACAGTGGTACCACAGGGATATGCATGTGATGCATACACCACAGGCATAGTATGGTGTTGCATTGCATTGGCACACCTATGGGTGACAACAACAATATCCATAATACTGTGTGGCAATGTGTATTGTAATAGGAGTATGTGGACTTGTATGCTTGTACCCAACAGATATGCACACATGCACATATACACACATGTGGCAGATCTCAATGGGATTTCCATGCCTACTGACTCATTGGTGCAACTCTGTTGTGCTGGTACTGCAAGGCACATGTAGCTTTTAGGGAGTCAAGTGTAACAGGTTGCATGTTACATTAATGGAGTTGAGAGGCACCACACACTATACAAGTCGTACAAATAGGCATCCCCCCAGCCAAACACGTCCACCCTGCAATACACTACCAAGTGTTGTAGATCCCATAACCAGGGCCAATGGCAACATGGGCACATGATGTTACTTGTACCACATCCCACCTATATGACATCAGGCTGTTATTGGTAACATATCATGCAGTACAGTCTGGCTGCCATGGGGAATGTATTATGTAGGAGCCATCAACATTACCAGGCTTCAGATACACAGACACAGATATGCAGATACATATTTATAATTATATATATATATATATATATATATATATATATATATATATATATATGGTCATAGGTTCATAGGTAGGTACTAGGCTATTGGCCCTGGGGCCTATACAAGCCCAGCCAAAAAGATACCCTGGCTTTTGCCACCCAAGAAAATTATTTTCCTGTGCCATTGTCGAGCAGAGCCACAGAGGTGATCCCCAGGGTGAATTTCCTATTTCCCATCTAATCATCAAGATTTTTCTTGAAGAGTGCTAATGAGAAGCTTTGTTTGATATAGATAGGTAGTTTTTTCCATATACATGCGACTACACATACACATGCAGTTATATGTACTGTATGAAACATAAGTGGTAGGTGCACACAATATGGAACAGCCACTATACCTACAGTTGACCCCTGAATGACTGGGCACTATATGTGCCACCCATACAAGTGACAATCGTTGCCTGTAACATACAACCACAGAGAGGTCATAGGTGAAACAGCACCCACAGGTTTGCAGACATGCTACCCTGTCATCGTGTACTATTACAGTTCTACATGTCATGCAATATAGCTGTTCAGACACTGACAACTATATCAACAGTGGACCAGTTACATTCATACAGTAGGCTGGAAAGATTCACAGCTGTTAATGTCCAGGCCAAGCCATTCACATTATACAATAGGAAAGACACACTGGGCCACAGGATATCTAACAATCGACAGTATCTACTCCAGGTGGGTAGCAGCATCTATCTGCACACTGTACAAACACAGTAGGTGGCATAGACGTCTTATGACCACATGGGTTGTAACTGTTACATAACATGACATAACTGACACCATCATGAGCACATCAACACACAGAACAGTTTGTATGGCAGGGGGAAGTAGCCCTGCAGTGCCCAGATCCATGTCAGTAATGTGTATATAGGAGAAGTATATGGTAAAGTACATTCAGATACCTTAAGGCAGCTCAGCCCTGATACCCCCATATTTTGTAGTAGCCTAGGTCTTTTCTGGTGCTCCCCCATAGACTCACTAATACAGGGCCATATACCACTGTTACATACACTGGGCTCTGAAGTGCATGCGGGCACACAATGTATTGTGTAGGTGGCGCCCACACATATATGGCCCCAGCCCAACCATATGTGTGGGGGTTATAATGGCAGTGGACTGATGGCAGACATGGCAGTGTGTTATACTCCCAGCCCACTATGGATCAACCACTGAAACATGACATCTATACACAGCTTGGTATGTAGGTTATGGACAGAGGCTGGAATACAGGCACATATGTGCACAACTATTGCCATACACTACGCAAGGTGCAGGTGTCACAGAATAGTCTGTAACAAACCCTTAGTCGGGGAATTGCTTATATGGACGGCCATGGATGTATCCATGTACAGATAACACACAACACACACACTGCCAGTGTCTTATCTGACACAAGACCTGTGTGTTGGACAGACAAGACATGATAGGCACAGCTCCGGATGGCATGAGGGTAGGCCCAACAGTTGTGTGCTATGCAGATGGACTGCATTCCATGGCAAACTAGTATGTACACCCACATCCTGTAAGACCAGTAATGTACAAAGCATAACACAACTCCACTCACAGTCTTTCTGTACTTCCTGATCCTCCTACAAATATGTGGCTGCCCTGAGTGTGCCAGTTCTCCTTTATGGGGTATTGCTACATGCTGTCAGTAACACTGTTGCCCACACACAGGACAGATGCCCATCACACAGGAGATGTAATGGGACCACGCACACATGATGTGGGGATCAATAGTGGGTGGTTGCCATGACAGTGTTAAATGGGTGTAGTACACGTGTAATCATATATCTGGCTATCTGGATACGTATATGTACATATATTCCCACCGTAGTTCCTGGACATGAAGTATAGGCCAACCCCAGCCCGTATGCTCCCAATGTTGTAGTTGCAGGGGATGTCAGGTATCTCTAGCAGGTATACTAGTAGGCCATTGCTACTGTCATTGGGATTGTCTTCACAGACATGGTGTGTGTGGCAGGTCAAATCTGCTCATAACATGTGTGCCATTGGTTACTGATCGACATTCAAAGGACATCGGTGTACAGTACCATTGCTAGCATGTATTGCTGCTGTGGACTGCAGAAGAGATATTGGCCAATATATGTGAGGGTCTGACACAGTCTGTACAGTCCAAAGGTATACAAATAAGCCCTTAGTGCTACACATGTGTACCATGCCTGACAATATGGATGTGGATGGCCATGTAGATGTGTATAACACATAACGATTGGTATATAATGTCCACCATAGATCATGCATTCACACACCCCTGCCTTGCCTGTGATGGTATGACCACTGGTACAGGGGTGCCATGGCCACATAATACACAATAGGTATTGATATACATCTACACTGCATCCCACTGCCCTGTCCGACATACATTACTGTTAGGGGGAGGTCCGTAAGTGGGACATCTGGCTAATATCTGCACATGACATCCCACTGGGTAGGTAGACTCAGCTGCTAGGCATGTCACAATGAACTGTGCAAGCTGCAGGCAGACTAGCTCAACACTGGCCTACTCCTCCCAAGGGGGAATGCACATGTACCTGCATATAAAGTAGGCTCCACAGGCATGTCACAGCACAGGGTAAGATACACTTGTGTGACAGTGCATATCCACAACCAATGTGAAAACAGCCACAGCCACATATGGTTAGCTAGCATGGTATTATATAATATGGACTATGTGTTTGACACCATCCTCATATGTGCCACATGCAGACTGCCCTACATATACTAGCTTGCTACACAGTTTGGTCTGGTGGCTGTCTGTGGTATGGGACATGTGTTTATGGCCATACAAACATGTAACCCACTATAGTACCATACACTGGGTCAGCATGTAACATCTGATAGTAGGGGAACTAGAACAATGTCATCTATCACAGTCTGTACACAGCCTAAGGTACATATTAACACTACACACACTGTCGACATTCACCATAGGTACACAGACCTCAGTACTGTACGAACATCCTCAGAATGTGCAGGTAATGTAATGTGACCCCTACTGTACATAACATGTATAGCAGTCAGATATATCAGTGGCTTTTTCTCAGATATGATGCCACAAAGTATGGTGTACAGCACATATGCACCACTTCATGCACAACATATATACAAAGGTTGACAGAGGTGTGGCTGAGAGCACATACACAGGGCCAATATTGACATGTTACTGTGATGACCACATAGATTTACTGTTGTTACAGGGTTGTTGCAACATATGTCCTTTGAGGGATATGACGTCTGTGACTACCACAGCTTTTTCCATCTACTGACTGCAATCCTCACACCACCTTCAGCAGTCGACAGCTAGATGCTCCGTGGGTGACACATGCAACCATGGACACAACACTGCCCAGGCTGCATATGACCCTGCAGATGGAGATTCCTCATCAACATGGAACTGACATGGCAGGTATTGAGACATGTACATCAGCCATATCCACACAAACACTGTGAAAGCAACATTACTCCAAATACAGTATAGCGGCACTTACAGTCTGTAGTCAGGTCAGGCACATCCACCTCCCATTTTTAGCACTGTTTCCACAGTGTATGTTATTAGAGATACACTGCAATCCATCTTGGATGCTGTTTGGCACACAACAGATCTAGTTCCTGCTCACAGTGGGTGAAAAGGGCAAACACCACCATGATGTTCCTGGGTATTGGAGTGTGTTTCCATACAATCGGCGATGGGGATGTTACCACAGCTGTTTCACATATAATCAACTAGGGGAGGACTTCAATTCGTGCAGAGGCCTTCAGCTGATCATGAGCATAACTTACATTACACATGCTGCTCCCTAATCAAAGCAGGTGTAGGTCTCCACATCCACCTGAGAGGGGGTGGGGATACAGACAGAGGCTAATACATGTCAGGGAGGGGTGGGAGGGTAAAACTGATGCATGGTTGTGTCACACACCTAGCAGCACAGGGTATCAAACCCCTGACAACTATGTAGTGCTAGCACAGTTCGCTGCAGTTATTGGATGCACCACATGGGTTACCTGTTGTGGAGCACTCAGAACATATATGTGATAGTGAGTGACATCTGCAACAGGGATACAGTAGCTGTATGGTAAGTGACATACACATGCCTGTCGGCATGAACAGGTGCCAGTGTCAACACAGCCACACTCTCACAAGGACACACACACATTGGTACACGTGGCTGGGCCAGGTGTACAACTCATTGGTTGTGGGATTGCCACATCACATCACTGTGCAGGTATCCCATGCACCACACAGGTCATATGGGGGCTGTATGGGCGAAGGGTATGGGAAGGTGTCTGACATCAGGCAGCATGCTGCAGTGTGCCCATGGGGGTTGTAGGGAGTGTGGATGTGAACATCTGCAGCATGCAACACACACACACACACACACACACACACACACACACACACACACACACACACACACACAAACACACAGGGTGCCACTACTGACATGCATGTGTGCATGTCTGCACAGGTGTGTGGTGTTCGACTACGCCAGATGGCTATCCACGGTTAGGCAATGGGTGTACCTTGGCATCAGGCCACATGACGATTGTCTGCATTGTGGGATGTAGTGTCTGCATTTGCCCACACAGGCGGGTATTGTATCCTCCATCCAGTCACCTGGGTGACTACTGTGTGTGGCCAATGCTGTGCATCGCTTGCCATGTCTGTGTTCCTTCATCCATGACATGGATGGCATCTGGGATGTGCAAACCTCCCACATGTATGTACAGTGACATGTGGAACTGTACCTGGGGTGGCCGGCCCATGTTGTGAACACAGATTATCATCAGATGTACCAGTCCTGCCCACCTGTGGTGGGAGCCGATAATGGCCAGCAGCTTTACCCTACACCTACATTGTGTGCATGCTATCAGCATTCCTTGGTGTCAGTGGCATCTGTCCATATGGGCATGCTGTCAGGCATGGTATGTCCATTGTGGGTCACATGTGATGGCACCACAGGCGGTGCAGTTGTCCATTGGAGAACATAGGGGAGGAGCACTGTCTGCACGTATGTGCATATTGGACAGATGGACTGGGTGTTATGCCCTCTGTGGCCCACCGCTGTCACTCCCTAGTTACTATCAGTGGCCAATATGCAGTACTACTCACATATTGGCTGTTACCTAGGCATGTGTGCATGTATGACACATGGGGTGACAGTGTGCTCTGGGTAATACTGGGGTTCATAGGTTCATAGGTTAGTACTAGGCTAACTGTCCTTGTGAGCCATTTTAAGCCTAGCCAATTATCCCCTGTGAGATTCAAACCCTGTACCTTGTATTTGTAAGGCAAACACCTTAACCATTAGGCCACTCTCCCAACCCCTGCTTGCTAACTGTGCTTGCCTGGCCTTCATGTTGCATATCTGGGTATGGCTCTGCACCCTGGCCTCTCAGCCATATTACATGTGTTATCCCTGTACAGAGGACATTGTGATATATAGTATGGCCACCATATAATAAATATGAAAAACTCACTCCACATTAGCCACACAGTCACAACCACCTCTACACAGGATACGGGTTACAAACACACACACATGTCATGTTTGGGAGTAGAACCCCTACCTAATTAGTTTATCACACTACAGCACTACACAGTTATAATACGCACCATGGATTTTACTGGAGTAATCCTTCCCCAAAAGTCTATTTCACACTGACTGACATCAGCAGGATTACCAAAGTTGGGCTTTGAAATGACTGTGAGAGACTAGCCTAAAATGCATTGATCCCTACACAGACAGTGACACACACAATACATCCAGAATTGCCATGTGTGGGGATAGAACTCAACCACGCGTCTAATTCACAATACAGCACTATGCAGTTACAGGACATGCTACGGTGATTACTGGTCTACAACCTTCTCATATGTGTATGTCTAGGTGCGTGACATTGGCAGCTTTGCCCAAGTTGGGTATGTGAAATGTAAGGGGTGTGAGTAACCTAAAAGCACTGCTTTCTACACAGTTAGACATGCACACACAGCTGGCAGTTCAGGGGCTAGAACTTCCAACTAACTCCTTAATCAGACTATGGCCATACGATGTTATGGTACGTGCTACGGAGATTACTGGGCTACGATTGTCCCAGAGGTGTATTTCAAGTTGCGTGACATCAGCAGCCTTGCCAAGGAGGGTATTTGACTTGTAAGGGGTGTGAGTAGCCTAAAAAGCATTAGTCTCTACACAGTCGGTGATAACTAGACATGCGCACAAAGACTCACACACACACACACACAGTTGCCACATCTGGGGTTTGACCTCCTACCTAACTACATTATCACACTACAGCAGTACACTGTTACAGCATGCACTATGGAGATTATTGGGTGACAGCTTTCCCAGGGGAGTATTTCTAGGTGGGTGACATCGGCAGCCTTGTCAAAGTTGGGTATATGAAATGTAAGAGGTGTGAGTAACCTAAAAGCATTTCTCTCTACACAGTCAGACATGGACACATGCACACACAGTTGGCAAGTCAAGGGCTAGAACTCCCAACTAATTCCTTAATCACACTATGGCCATACAATGTTACAGGATGTGCTATGGAGATTACTGGGCTTTGATTGTCCCAGAGGTGTATTTCAAGTTGTGTGACATCAGCAGCCTTGCCAAAGGAGGGTATTTGACTTGTAAGGGGTGTGAGTAGCCTAAAAAGCATTGCTGTCTACACAGTCAGTGATAGACAGACACGCACACATACACACACATACATAGTTGCCACATCTGGGGTGTGACCTCCTATCTAACTACATTATCACACTACAGCAGTAGTACGCAGTTACAGCATGCACTTTTGAGATTACTGGGCTACAGCTTTCCTAGGGGAGTAATTCTAGGTGGGTGACATCAGCAGCCTTGCCAAAGTTGGATATGTGAAATGTAAGGGGTGTGAGTACTCTAAAAGCATCACTCTCTACACAGTCAATGAGAGACAGACACACACACGAATAGTGACACACACTCACACACATAGTTGCCATGTCTGGGGTTAGAACACCTACCTAACTAGCCTTTCACACTACTGCAGTACGCAGTTATGGGACACGTCACAGAGATTACTGGCCTACAACTCTCCCAAAGGTATATTTCACATTGGATAACCTCAGCAGGCTTGTCAGGGTACCGCTATGGGGTGGCCAGTGTGTGCATTGCCCATGCACCATTCATGTAGGGGTGACACACCACAGGTGGCCACACACGGGTCATATGTCACAGGTGTGTATCAAGGGCAACTAGCTGACTATGCCCTTGTACAGCCCTGTTGCGCGGCTGGCACATGGACCACATAGTCTGTGGTGTTGACAAGTACTGGTCACTAGTAACTGTAGTGTGTGACATCTGCAACTGATGTTTTTGGGACCCTTTGGCTGTGGCCTCAGTGAGACAGGCATGAATGGCTCCTTGTCATGGTCACCCTCTTCCACACATCTATATCCATCTACCTTTGGCGTATTATGGTGTGTTGTACTTACATATATGTCTGTATTCCTATCCACTGTGTGTGCAAGGCATGAGTGGTGTATACTGACATGTGTCTGCAGTAACTATTGCAACCACGGGATATGTCTGGTCCACTGGTGTTTGCATACATGGCCTTCATATGTTTAAGTGTGTGAGCATGCCCAGTATGACCTTTCAGTATGTGGATGACTGACATTGCCTTAATTTTTCTAAGTGTGTGAGCATGCCCAGTAAGGTCATCTGTTATGCATGTGTGGAGCATGTCCCATGGTTTGTACTGCATAGCTGACCTTTGTGTTGTACACTGACAGGTAGCATGCTGTGTCTGCAGGGTATCCACCAATCATTTGGCATTGACTGTTGCAATATGTCTGCATAGTGGGGGGTACACCTGACTATTTCTATATTTTTACACAGGATTGAGGGGGGTGCACCTGACTGTTACTGTATTTCTATGTGGGGTGGGGGGGCACACCTGACAGTTATACAAATTTGCTAGGGCTGTATTGATATGTCCTGTAGTCCATTTCAGTCAGTAGTCTCACCCATAGTGCTGGCTACGCCATACTGGTGTACTTCCGTTCTTATCTTTTGATTGCATACACATTAGTTTCTGACTTCCTAGCTGTCACAACTGACATCACACTACCTGGCCTGCTGTAGTCTGTCCATGTAGGTCTGATTGGGGGTCACCCATACCCCTCATTCAGAGCCTATAGTACAGCATTTGTTTGTGTTTGTCTACACCTGTCCTGTTGGCTGTGACTGTTGTTGGGTATGTGACCCCCCCCGACTGGAATGTGTGAGTCCCTTATCTTGTGGGTGTCCCAGTATTGCGGGTGGTGCTGCAGGGCTGCCTATGTTGGATGCACATAGTACACTGCCTACGCATGGCTAGGCACAGGTAGCATACTGTATGGCATCCCTTTTACTGTATGTGAGAGTCAGAGAGAGGTGCTATTCCTTGGGTCCCTCCCACGTCCAGTGTATGTGCTATGTGTTGCCTCTTTGTGAGGGCCAGGGCATACTGGGCATGCCTCCTTCTGCCTACTGGGGCAGGGTCAGGTTGTTCCTCCTCAGAGTCACTCTGTGCCTGTGCAGGGCTTGGCATTGGTGGGGGACCATACGGCCTTGCCCTTGCTGCTCCTGCTGCAGCTGTTTCTGCAGGATCATATTGTGTAGCATGGCACATACAAGGATGATTTGGGTACATGTAGTTGGTGAGTACTGCAAGGCTCCACCGGATGTGTCCAGGTACTGGAACCGTGAATTGAGCATCCCAAACAAATGCTCTATTATGATTCTTGTTTGTGCATATGCCTCATTATGGAGTTCTTGTTCGGGTGTGTGTGCGTTTCTGATGGGTGTCATCAGCCATGGCTCCAATGCGTATCCAGCATCCTCACTAGGTGACCGTGTGGGATGTCCCCATTGACAAATTTCTGGTACAGCTGCATCAGATGCCAGATGTGGGAATTGTGATAACTTCCAGGACAGTCAGCACACACATTCAGTATTATGCTCTGGGCATCACACATGACCTGACAGCTGATGGAGGGGAAGCCATTGTGGTTGATGTAGACCCTACCCTGCTCATCAGGTGGTGCTTTGATGCATATGTGCATGCAGTCTATTGCACCCACTACCTCAGGGTATTCTGTTATTTGCTGGAAGAGATGCATAATGCTGGCCAACGCCTCACGGGTGAGGGGGAAATATACTTGCTCACCGACATGTGCTGCCATGGCATCCAGGGACTGGTGGAGATCCCTGGATGCTGATGCCTGTGAGATCCCCATCATATCCCCAGTTAGTTTTTGGAAGGTACCTGTAGCTAGTATTCTTAGGCCTACACATATCTTCATTTCCACTTGGATGGGTTCCCCTCTGTTAGTTCTGTGTGTCAGGCATGGCCGGCACAGCTCAACATTCTGCTGTAGGAGGTCCCTGTCCACCGTACAGTGCTCCACTATCTCCAGCTCATGTAGCCCTTGGTAGGTTATCCTGGGTCTGTACACTCTTCTCCATTTCCTCACTGTGGGTTGGTTGGCAGCATTCCCATCCTCGCCACCCTCAGCCTCTTCCACAAGTTGTATGATAGCTATTGCAGCCCCTAACATTTTGCTGTTGTGAGTGCTAAAAGTTCTCCACTTGTTTACACCGGTGGTGTAGGGTGTGGGAAAAACTGGAGGGGTAGGTGTTTGCATAGTTTATAGTGGTATTCTGGGCTTTGCTGGGCTGCTCTGCTGCCTGTGTAATTGGCTGGTTCTGATACGTTTCACCTGGCAGCGAACCTAGTACCCCTTGATTAACTTCCTACTGCTGCTTTCCCTTCTCATTGCCCTTCTGATTCATCCCGGGGTGCGCCGCGCAATCAGTGTACTGCAATGTGCACACTGCTGCTATTTCCTGGGTTCACTTCCTTTATCTTCCTATAGATCCCATTGCGTGGCACGCACACCCGCTTACACTTTGTCGTACATGCTGAGCAGGTTAAGACACACCTCCTGGCTTTGCTGTACTAAGCTGGATGCAACCCCGAGCCACAGGGCTCCAATCTGCTGACAGTATGCCTGGCACTCTCACACATGATGTCACCTACCTCCTAGTCTTGCACTCAGCTATTCATCCTCATACACGGTTGGGACCTACCTCACATGCTGGGGAAAACCGGGATTCACTATCCTTCCCCTCATTTGCATGGAATTGCCTGCTAATGCATAGTTACATGTGTCACACTGTGCCTCCCCCATTAGCAACCACTACTCACTGGCCAGGTTGTATTTTGCCTGCCATTGACTTGCATGGCAGAATACTGATTTTAGTTAGACTGTTTTTTTAGGTTTATTTTCTTATTTACCCACAGGTCCCGTTTCTGCGCCACTGCCCTATGCTTCAACGGCCGTGATTGGCAGATATATCATAAAAGTTATATTTTGTACATTTGGCATTGTTTGCAATGACAATGGCCTTCTACTTGGCCATTGGCATGCTTCCTCAATGATATGCAGCCTTTATGTGTAGCTGTCATAGCTCCGTTTTGGAGTTTGCAGTACCGTACCCGGTTACTAACCGAGTACATTTCTGCATATTACGCTAGTCCTGCACGACCTGTTTCCTGCTTCCTGGTTGGCAGATTTACCTCATTTGCATGGTTTTCACCTGCAAATGGGGTGAATTGCTTACAGGGGCTGGGGATGTGCAGCATTAGTGCTACAGCACTCGTGCACATCAGACGTGCACATACGTGTATCGCTCGGCCGTCATATTGGCAAAATTTCATCTTACACTAATCATGCATACCGTGTAAGCTTTTGAGAATCTGGGGGACTATCTTAGGTGTAATCAACAGGAGTTTTTCTTTTTTTTAGTAAATTAAGGGTATGCAACCAAAATGAAAGACATCTGTGTTTAAACAGCACATTGATGTCACTTTACTGTGTTATCTATATGTTCTTTGTATATGTGGTAGTGGTTTTCAGTGAATTATGTTCTGTGTGTAGTGAGTATCAGTTGTCTCAACTTTCTTGATGATGATAACAAACCTTTATTAGTATGTTCTTCTTGAATTCCACTTCTCTTGCAATGCTGTATAACTGCACTGTGATCATTTGTAGAAACATTACATACCATTTCCTGTTATTGGAATGCTACAAGCCAGTCACAGCATTATTGTATGTCTGATTTGTTGCACTATATATTCATGATTATTATTGCATTTTTTAACTGTGCATGTACATATGAACTCATACTACAAATGCAGGCAGTGACAGTAACACAATTATTGAAGGACAGTTACATATGTGTGTCATATACATAATTCTAGATATGACAGGTTGTCACTGTGCTTGCAATTGTGCAGTTGTTTGAAATATTTCAAATTCCATTCTGCTTATATGATGATATGATGTCACTCTTTAACCATGTTGCATTTCACACTTCATTTGCATATACATTTTAAGTGTGCCATTAATTGTTAATCTTACAATGTCAATCCAAAATAGCAGATACTGCAAACCAAAGTTAGAAGGTAGCATAAAAAACCTTTAATGTGTTAACGCTTTCTTGGCAAACCAAGCCGCTTCATCAGACATAGAGTACTAACAGAACTACATTTTTAAAAAAGAAGCATCCAGTAAAAGTGCAGATTCAATCATACAATTAATGCATGTATTTAAGCATTTAAAGCTAAATCATATAAAAAAGAAAAAGTATACCTGACATAAAATACGTATAAAAAATATATATATTATTTGTTTAGATTCATTATACTTATAAACCAAGTATTTACTTACAAAAAATAACAAAAATATATATACTTGATGTGTGTGCTAACAAAATATACCTATATATATATATATATATATATATATATATATATATATATTTTTTTTTTTTTTTTTTTATTTATATATACATATAAAAATATATAAAATATCTCACTTATCTAAAAGTTATATTCTTTATCACTGGTTTAATACAGATCTTGTCATTTAAACCCTTTCCTAAGTTGCCCCTCATTCTAATAATCAATTTTAATTCCATATTTTCAACCCTATTTTCTATATCACCACCCCGGGCATCTTCATATATTACTTGTAAAACTTTAAACTTGAATGTGTGGTCAATGGCACATATAGATACATGTTTAGCAAGAGCATTACTGTGTATTGAATTTTTAATATTATAGATATGTTCACGAATCCTATCTCTCAGCCTCTGGTCTGTCTTCCCTATATAAAAACTTTGATAGGCCTAGCATACTGCTAAATATGCTATATGTTTGGTGTCACAGTTGACTGTAGCCTGTATTCTAATAATTTTCCCTGTATCTGGGTGCATAAATTCATCTGTAGAATCTATAAACCTACACCAATTACATTTGTTACAGGGGAGTGTTCCTGGCTGAGTCTAGGCCTAATGCTGTGTGTTACAGATGGTGGATAACAAAGCATCCACTTTAAATTCTTTTTGTTCTTATATGTGAAATTAGGCTTATTCCCTACTATAGAAGCCACTTCCTTATCTACGGCCAATATCGGCCAGTTTCTCTTTATAACTTCCTTAATCTGATGTATATTGCTAGAATACGTGATAGGCATTCTTAAGTGTTTATCCCTTCTCTTTTTATGTTGTTGGATGGGCCAAGGACCTCCTGAATTGCCCCCTTTGTTACGTTTACAAAATGGACTGTGTATTGCTCTATCAATATCATGTGTGCTATAAACTCTCTGCTTAAACATGTCATGTAAAAGATCAATTTCTCTGGCAAAATCTGAATCATTAAGCCTTGATTACTATGTTACAGTGGATATGTGGGGGGTGCATACTCTGCCTTTGTAAATAATTGTTACTATGTCAGTCCTTCCTGTATGTTTTAGTTGACAAGGATTGTTCAATAGTCTTAAAAACCACCGCATCTAGAAAATGTATTAGGTCCTTGGAATAATTCAATGTAAATTTAAGAAAGGGAGTAGTGAAATCTAGGTATTCATGAAACTTCAAAAGATTATCTCCATCCCCATCCCACAACAAAAAAGGTCATCTACAAACCTGCGATAAAAGATGACCTCTTTAAATGTATCAACAAAAAAATTATTCTCCCAATGTGCCATGACAATGTTGGCGTAGCTATTGGCACTAGAAGTGCCCATAGCTATGCCTTTCTGTTGCTAATATAACTGCCCATTAAAAATGAAAACATTATTTTCAAGAATTGTTTCCATAAAAAGGCAAATTAGTTCTATAAATGTACCTGTGAACTCACTGTTATTCAATAAATACTGTTTCAGAAACTCAATGCCTACATCATTTGGTATACAGGTAAAAACGTCACAAAAATATGTTTCAACTTTATTATAGCCTGAAAAAGCATACAAATCATTTAAAAAAATATTCATATCTTTCAACACATATGAATTCTTATTAAGTACACTTCTCAGGTGTTTTTCAACAAATATTGAGACATTTTCTGTACACTATCCCCTACCAGACACTATAGGTCTGAGGAGTGGCTTATAAGGGTCCTTGTGAATCTTAGGTATCCCGTGTATCAGATGTGTAACAGGTTTTTCACATTTAAAATAATTATACTGTTCTAAAGTGATATTACGTCCCAGTAAATAGTCATGCAGGGTATTATTAACCCTTACAATGATATTATACAGATAGGATGAAGAAATTAAAATATAGGTGTCCCTGTCTGTAATAAAGTAAGCATTTAGTCATCATAAAACACTCTATCCATAATAACTGCTACTTCTGACTTTGGTTTGCTGTATCTGCTATTTTGGATTGTCATTTTTGCCATTGGTTCAGTGGTTTTATTTTAAGAAGCTGCGTTTATTCCTCTGGTAGGACTTTGTTATTTATATTTTTTGTTTATTCATTTAAAACCAGAGAAAACCATAGCAGAAGGAGCTGTTCTCAACATAGAATTAACTTATAGGTTCATAGGTTCATAGGTAAATACTAGGCTATCTGCCCAAAGGCATTTATAAGCCTAGCCAGAATGTGTTGGCTTTCGCCACCCCCTTAGATTAGTTCCCTGTGCCTCTGTCCAGCAGAGCCATCATTTCCCTGCACCAGTGTCTAGCAGAGCCAGTGCAGTGATTCCTGGGGTAAATTTTCTGTTTCCCATCCACCCGTCAAGGTTTCTCTTGAAGAGTGATAGTGAGGGGCTCTGCCTGATGTATATTGGAATCCTGTTCCAAAGCGTGGGGAGTCTCTCGGATAGGAATCTATCCCTCCAGCATGTCCTATTTATTGTTGTGGTGAGGTTTGTATCTCTACAGCATGTGGCTCTCTGGGATTTGTTTTTTTTTAGGTGGAGCATGTCCATCAGCTCTGGGTTGGACACGGCCTTGTATGCCAGGCAGAGATCACCTCTGAGTAAGCGGTATGCAACTGAGTACAGCTGGAGTTTCTTGAGTCGGGCTGCATAGGGCATCTGTTTGAGGCCAGTAATCCTCTTGGTGAAGTACTTTTGTGGCCTTTCCAGCTGTTGCAGGTGTCTTGTAAGGTACATCCCAAATGGGGCGTTGTATTCTATGATGGGTCTAATGAGTGATGAGTAGAGAGACACAATAACCTCTTTTGTTCTAGATGCGAACCCTTTTGTGATTAGGTGGGCCACATAGAAGGATTTTCTAACCACCTTGGCAATATGATTATGAAAGGAGAGATTACTATCTACTTAGGTCCCCAGATCCGTTATTATGTTTTCTGTATTTAGAGGACTACCACCTATGTGGTAGTTCGCGGGTATTTTGTTTTTTCCAAAGGGGATGACTATGCACTTTTTGGCATTTAGCTTGAGGCCATGATTTTGACACCAGGTATCCGTCTCAGTGAGACCCAGCTGAAGGGTGTCTGTATCAGCCGGAGAATCAGTTATGGTCCCTAATTTGCAGTCGTCTGTGAACTTGGTCAGCCATAGTCTTCCTATGCCTGTACCTCTGAGAAGTATATACCGAACAGGAGGGGTCCTAGGACTGAGCCCTGGGGGACGCCACTTGTAACCAGTTTAGAGTCAGATGTAGAGCTTGCAACTCTCACCATGTGGGTTCTATCCATGAGCCAGTTGGCAACCCATCTCGTGACGTAGGGGTTTATGTTCAAGCTGGTGAGCTTGTCTATAATACTCGAATGGGGAATGGTGTCAAAAGCCTTTGCAAGGTCTAGGTAGGCTGTGTGGACCTCCTTTCCCTCATCTAATGCCTTGATAACCATCTCAAAGAAGTCCACCAGGTTTAGGAGGCATGATCTGCCCTTAAAAAAACAAACTGGGTAGGGTCCAAGGTTTGGAGGTTCCCAATGTCTCTGTTAATGAGTTCCATGATGATGCATTCCATAGTCTTGCAGACCAGGCTAGTCAGGCTTATAGGGTGATAGTTCCCAGGGTCCATTGTGGCTCCACCTTTGTGGAGCAGGATAACTGTTGCTGTGTGCCACTCTATGGGTACATAGCCTGTAGAGAGGCTGAGTTTGAACAGTGTGTTTAGGTGACGGGTTACTTAATTTTGGAGCTCTTGTAAGACACAGCCTGGGACCCCGTCCGGTCCTATTGAAGCTGTGTTTTTGGCTTTGGAAAGGGCTGTTTTAACCTGTGCATTGGTGATTGACTGGGCCCTATATTCTTCTAGTATGCTTATGGGTCCTTTAGGGGGTGAGAGGGGGGTGAAGTTTGCACTAAACCTGTCTGCCAGAATGTTTGCAATATCAGTCGGTTCAGTGTATTTTGTGCTATTCTGCACTAACTCAGAGCAGATCTGAGAGTTTCCACTTAGGTTCTTGACATAGCTTTGTGGTTATCTTTGGAGTCATTGGAAATTTTTCTTCGAAACTAGCCTTGGATGATTTAATGAGGGATCATAGTTTCTTGCTGCTACTGATCAGGGATGTCTTTCCTTCTTGGGAATTTATTATTTTCTGTACTAGTTTCCTCCTTCTGTTGTATAGCTTGCTTATGGCAGGGGTCCACCAGACTGGTTTTCTTTTCTTGGAGGAGCGAGTCTTGGCTTTACTTGGGATAGCATGATCCATGCATTCCTGCAGATGCTCATAGAGTGCCTTTGTAAAAGTTTCAGCAACTTGGACAGCATTGTCCTTTAGCATGGGGACTGTGAAACTTTCCACCTCAGTCTTAAGTAATGTGAAGTTTGCTTTTGAAAAGTTTTCATGGTGGTTTCCTTGATTAGGGGTGGGGGCGGAATGTGGATATCTAACTAGCAAGGGGTTGACCTCAGGTATGGAACAGCGGTCGCTCATGTTGGTGATGACCAGGTCCAGTATGTTGTTCCCTCTGGTGGGGGTGTTGACCAGTTGATCCAGGGCGTTCGAGTTTATAAATTCTAGGAAGTGTTGGGCAAGGGAGTTAGTACTTGAGTAGTTCTCCCAGTTTATGTTTTGGTAATTGAAATCACCCAGTATTAAGGTGTTTAGTAGGACCTTCATATTTCCCAGTGTCTCCAGAAATGCGGAATGGGGGTCCTAGG
This sequence comes from Protopterus annectens, assembly GCF_019279795.1. Taxonomy (NCBI): domain Eukaryota; kingdom Metazoa; phylum Chordata; order Ceratodontiformes; family Protopteridae; genus Protopterus; species Protopterus annectens. Next base: position 1,380,633,461 of record NC_056743.1, read on the forward strand.
CCATGGTGGGTGATCTGTAGCAAGCTACAATTTGGATTGCAGTTTTGCCCATTGTTAGTTGCACATGGATGATCTCTAATGCATTGTGCTGCGCCACTAACCTGGAGGTGTGAGTATCCTTGATGAATATGGATACACCCCCACCTTTTGTGTTTCAGTTCTGGTTCTGTGGCCAAAAGGTATGGTATGAGTTATAGCCTAGTAGTGCTGGGGTGCTCTCAGGAGCCTTAAACCAGGTTTCTGTTACTGCACAGATGTCGATGTTCTCCATACTGAGGAGTGCCTTGAGTGCGTGCATTTTGAGGTTTAGACTTCTGACGTTGAGTAGTATTACCCTCAGTTTTTGGTTACTTGTGCTATTTATGGTGGTGGGTTTGTCTTTTGAGCCTTGCCTAAAAAAGGCACTATGGTGGCAGAAAGAGCCTTGGCCAGTATTCAAAATCCTAATGGTGACAGGTGCAAGCCATCTCTTGTGAAGCAACGTGGCCTGTCGAGCATGTCATCCCAGGTGGACAGATACTGGATCCCCTTTGAATGACACCAGAAACTTAGCCAATTGTTGAAATTGATAATTTTTTCTTTATACTGTGGCATCATTCTTGGTGAGAGCAGGATGCTACTCAGGGTCAGGGTCATACCAGCCTGGACTACATGATCAGAGAGCTCTTCCATGTCTCTTTTCATGTAGTCCAGGGAGGTACATCTCAGGTTATTTACACCAACATGGACAATGACAGAGTTGTATTTGTACTTGTTCTGGAGTGACCTGAGTGCTTGTGTTATGTGGCGGATCCTGGAACCTGACAGGCAGCTAACTGTAACCTTCTCCTTGTCCAGCCTAGTTCGTGGGACATCAGTATGCCTGACTATAGAGTCGCCTATTACTAGTGTGTTGGGTATGTTATTTTGCATTAAGGGCTGTGATTGCATGGCACACTGATTATGTGAAGTATGTGTTTCATGGTTGGTGATGGAGTGTGGAGGTTGCTTGGATGTCTGCTTTGGAGGTCTCTGTTGCTTTTGCAGATTTTTATTTAGAGCCTCCGAGTATGTTTTCATGTATTTGTGTGTGTTATTTGCCAGTGTTGGTTTATTATGTCTATGTGAGACTGGTGGTATGTTGCAAGTATTACCCTTCTCCTCTTGACTGTCAGTTCCAGTCTTGAGTTGAGAGAGCTTTGCCTCCAGTTTGGCTGTATAATTGCATCTCTCGCATATATTAGTGTTTGGTGGTAGGAGGAGAGGGTTGTCTGTGTACATGAGGCAGTTGTAACATTGCCTCAAAATGCCCAGATTCACCAGTTGGACTGGAGAGTACACCGGAAACTGCCCTTTGGACATGCCTGAATAGGAAGAGTAAGCTGTTTTTCTGATTGGCTGGTGGAGACGAATAGAGAGCCTTGTCCTTCTGGACAGTATAGGGGGGTCTAGTGCTAGGGTTAATTAGTGCTTGCTATGAGTTTTAAGCAAGTGCTTGACTGTGAAATGAATGGTTTGAGTGCTAAAGTTGAAGGTTTGTCTAGTTCCAAGGGAAAAATTGAAGAGTAGACTTTGTGGAGCCGAGAATAGTTTAATTCTAGCTAAATGGTTCTGCCCGGTGCACAAAACCGCACAAATGCGGTTTTTATAGCAGGGAAGTGAAAAATATAGAAATTAGCCCAAAATGGCTGATAAACTACTAACTTCTGGGCTGAAACCACTCCTCCAGGGACAGATAGGCTGCTCAAAGCTCCCCTCTCTCACAGGTGAACAGAGAAACTCCCTTCTATCCAAGTAAGATATGGGCAACACAGAAACTTGTAACTCAGCCCTGGATTCAGCAATAACCTGAAAACTGGACTATACTAGTTCAGAAATGCAGGTAACAAGTATATATATTTTTTTCAGAAAATAGAGTAGATGCAATCAGAACAACACTTTAAATGCACAGAAAAGGCTATCACACTTTAATGTGTAGCCTACAACTGTTAAACAGATTATTTAAACACAAAAATGACAATTCAAGTGCAGGCAGCAAATAAGTACAATATGTTCCAATAACAAACTTTTTAAATCACAGATTCGCTAAAAAAAATGGCGTATTAGGCAGAATTAGTTAAGACAGCAAGAAAAGCAGAAAAGTGATACTTAATCACTCCAAAGTCACTCTTTTGTCTCTCTGCTGCTGTAGACTCTGCAGAACACCTGGAAGGCACTTGCTGAGTGGAATACAAGCGTAAAAACTGTGCAAATTAGATTTTTATAGCAGAGAAGTGAAGGATATAGAAATTAGCCAAAAATGGCCAATAAACTACTAACTTCTGGGCTGAAACCACTCCTCCAGGGACAGATAGGCTGCTCAAAGCTCCCCTCTCTCACAGGTGAACAGAGAAACTTCTTTCTATCCAAATAAGGTATGGGCAACACAGAAACTTGTAACAAAGCCCTGGATTCAGCAATAACCTGAAAACTGGACTATACTAGTTCAGAAAGGCGGGAAACAAGTATTTTCTTTTCAGAAAATAGAGCAGATACAATCAAAATTAGCCCAAAATGGCCAACAAACTACTAACTTCTGGGCTGAAATCACTCCTCCAGGGACAGATAACCTGCTCAAAGCTCCCCTCTCTCACAGGTGAACAGAAATACTTCCTTCTATCCAAGGAAGGTATGGCAACACAGAAACTTGTAACACAGCCCTGGATTCAACATTAACCTGAAAACTGGACTATACTAGTTCAGAAAGGTGAGAAACAAGTATATAAATATATATATATATATATTTTTTTTTTTCCAGAAAATAGAGCAGATACAATCTAAACAATACTTACCCAATTAACCAGTTAAAAAGCTTAAAACTGAGCCCTGTTCCAGCAGTCTTCAATCAGACAAGTTCTAACTGCACAGTCCTGCCACTGGGGTACAGAGAAACCTTCTCCAAAAAAGACGGCCTGGATCAGTGCACAGGTTATACAAACAAAGCTAGATCCAGCCGGCCTGAATCTAGTCTATGCTACAGCAAACAAGGTGTACCTATTTCAGAAAGCAACAGTTCAAGTAAGCATGCGCAATAAGCATTTAACCAGAAATTCTCAGCTCAGAAGGGCAGAATCTAGCCTCTCCTCCCACAAGAGTGCAGACCACAAACCTTCTTAATATAAAATAACTGGCCTGAAGCCCAAGTGCTTAACCCAGAACTAATACACTATTAGAATAACAGGCACTGAGCCTTCAATCAGCAGTTCCCAAATTAGAAGGATGTACGCTACCTGTCCTGCCACAACAGTGCAGACCACAAACCTTCTTAATGTAAAACAACTGGTTTGAAGCCCAAGTGCTTAAACCAAGGGCCTTACAATAACAGTTACAATTTAATCAGGCTACTAACAAGCAGTAATTAAGGCAGCATAATAAATTCAATTGAGTACTTTTAAGAAGAGGCAACAGCAATATAAGGTAATAAAGTAGGAAGAAACACAAATACAGTAAGGCAGATGAAATGCAAATATATATATTTTTTTGAGATGGAGGAAATAGAGCAGATTAAGATACTATAGGGGAATGTCCTTCCAAAGTGCTCTCTCTGGGACTGGTAGGAGTATCTGAAATCAAAGTATGATCTCACTGTACTCAGTTGAGTGAGCAAATGAGATGGGTCCAGGAGGAGTGTGCAAAAAGAGATTTATAGCAGGGGTGGGCAATTTCAAAGCCACCAAGATTAACACCACAACAGGAAACAGGGAGAGGGGGGTGGGGAACTAACTGCAGTGAGACAGAGACACAATATTTGCTGAATCAAATACATACAATATTTACTGTCTCAAATCTTAAATAAGTGCAGAGAAAAATATACTTAAATCAGCTTGTGTCCAGTTGATATATGCAGGCAAGTCTCAGTAGCCAGTAACTCGATTTAAAATGATTACTAGAAATGTAACCAACACAGATGTTAATGCTAGCAGAAACCCCCAAGCTAACTAACGCTAACAAAGGAATTTCAAAGCAGTTTAACAACTTTCAGTGAGCCCAGATGGCTACACTTTTTCACACTTCAGACAACTTAACTGCAGAGAGACAGAGACACAATATTTACTGAATCAAAGACACACAATATTTACTGACTCAAATCTTAAATAAGTGCAGAGAAAAATATATTTAAATCAGCTTGTGTCCAGTTGATCTATGCAGACAAGTCTCAGTAGCCAGCAACTCGATTTACAAAATGTACCTTTGGCTGAAAAAATGGATAATGCAACTACTGCCAACAGACTGTCTCAGCTATTAATTAGGGATGACAACCCCATAATTGGATACAAAGCTTCTGTTCAGACAGAATCTGATACAGAACAAGGTAATACTTCCTGTCTTCAGAATATACGTAAAGACTTGTTTCATTTAGAAGACTGTCTATATAAATTAAAATGCTTACAACTACAGCGCTATCATTTTGAGGCATGTATAGAGCTCCAAATAGTGCCTTGGGGCTTAAGAATCTTAAAAATGCCTACATATGGGAGCTATTATAAAGACCTAATTAAATGGCAAAAGCTTAATCTTGAACTCAGTCAGAATTACATGAGGCTACTGATTGATTTTTTTTTAAGCCGGAAGAAGAAAGACCTTTACATTTAGCCTCAACCATGCAGAGTGAATTATATGAAAAGTATCCTGCAGAGTTACTTGATGTTAAACTTAGCTTACTCCTACAAAAGCAGAAAAAGACAGACCAGGACAGAAGTCATTTCTCGCAAGGCCTCCTTTTTGCTTGGCCTAAACCTGTTGTTAAACAATAGACAACACAGGAGAGGTCGTGTGATGATGCCATTACACCGACGACTGATACTACTGTAACCATACCTAAAACAACTGCTGCAACTTTAGTTATACAGATTCAGTCTGTTTCTTCAGCTACAGGAGTAGCGCAACAAACAAGTAAAACAAATTCAGGAGCTAGAAGCAAGACAAGCTAATTTCTTAGCACCAGCAGTGCCCCTGTTAACAACTTTACGACCAACAAAGCAACAAGTGATTCCACAGTTCTGAATAGGAGTGGCTTTTCTTTTCCTTTTCCCATACAGAAACCAACCAACAGGTGTTCCAACAGCAGAGGGAGAGCCAAGAAGAAATGGAATATGGATTCCTCAGAATGCCAGAGTCTGAAAAAATGTGGCAAATGGGGCCGAATCCTTAGTATGGAATATTTCTTTATTAAATTTAACTCCAGATGAAATTTCATTACTGAACAAAGGTATAAGTTTTATACCAACTCAAGAGCCAGATATTACTGACTGCATGATAGACTTGAAACTTTTTACACGTAACATTATGTTGAAAGTTTATTTTAAATCAAGTGCTACACAGGTTAATGACAATAAAGTGATGGCTTTTAGGAAACCTAGCTCTTTTGCACCTAGTAATAATGCTGTGGTTGATGTATTTAAATGTAAATATGAGGAAGAAATTATCTCTTTGTTCACACACAGGCAATTACAGAATGGTGCTATAATCTAAATGCTAATGAACAGGAAGCTTTGTATAAATTGACTCACAATAATGCATTAATGATAAAACCCGGCGGCAAAGGTGGACCAGTTGTTGTTGTTATGGATAGAGTGTTTTATGATGACCAAATGCTTACTTTATTACAGGACAGGGCACCTATACTTTAATTTCTTTATCCTTTCTGTATAATATCATTGTAAGGGTTAATAATACCCTGCATGACTGTTTACAGGGACGTAATATCACTTTAGAACGGTATAATTATTTTAAATGTGAAAAACCTGTTACACCTCTGATACACGGGATACCTAAGATTCACAAGGACCCTTATAAGCCACCCCTCAGACTATAGTGTCTGGTAGGGGATGGTGTACAGAAAATGTCTCAATATTTGTTGAAAAACACCTGAGAAGTGTACTTAATAAGAATTCATATGTGTTGAAAGACACAAAGAATTTTTTAAATGATTTGTATGCTTTTTCAGGATATAATAAATGTGAAACATATTTTGGTGACACTGGACGTGCAGTCCCTTTTTACCTGTATACCAAATGATGTAGGCATTGAGTTTCTGAAACAGTATTTATTGAACAACAGTGAGTTCACAGGTACATTTATAGAACTAATTTGCCTTTTTATGGAAACAATTCTTGAAAATAATGTTTTAATTTTTATGGGCAGTTATATTGGCAACATAAAGGCGTAGCTATGGGCACATCTAATGCCAATAGCTACGCCAACATAGTCATGGCACATTGGGAGAATAATTTTATTGTTGATGCATTTAAAGAGGTCATCTTTTATCACAGGTTCATAGATGACCTTTTTTTATTCTGGGATGGGGATGAAGATACCCTTTTGAAGTTTCATGAATACCTAGATTGCACTACTCCCTTTCTTAAATTTACATTAAATTATTTCAAGGACCTAAAACATTTTCTAGATGTGGTGGATTTTAAGACTACTGAACAATCCTTGTCTACTAAAACATACAGGAAGGACTGACATAAGAACAATTATTTACATAGGCAGAGTATGCACCCCCTACATATCCACCGTAACATAGTTAGTAATCAAGGCTTATGGGCATCTAGACTGAATGTTAATGATTCAGATTTTGCCAGAGAAATTGATCTTTTACATGACATGTTTAAGCAGAGAGGATATAGCACACATGATATTGATACAGCAATACACAGTCCATTTTGTAAACGTAACAAAGGGGGTAAGCCTTACTATTCAGCAGGTCCTTGGCCCATCCACCAACATAAAAAGAGAAGGGATGAACACTTAAGAATGCCTATCACGTATTCTAACAATATACATCAGATTGATGAAGTTATAAAGAGAAACTGGCCGATATTGGCCGTAGATAAGGAAGTGGCTTCTATAGTAGGAAATAAGCCTAAGTTCACATATAAGAACAAAAAGAATTTAAAGCGGATGCTTTGTTATCCACCATCTGTAACACACAGCATTAGGCCTAGGACTCAGCCGGGAACACTCCCCTGTAACAAATGTAATTGGTGTAGGTATATAGATTCTACAGATGAATTTATGCACCCAGATACAGGGCGAATTATTAGAATACATGCTACAGCCAACTGTGACACCAAACATATGGTATATTTAGCAGTATGCCAGGCCTGTCAAAGTTTTTATATAGGGAACCAGAATGGTGGTAAAACTGGTGCAAAGACCAACACTTACACCAAAAAAATCACCGGCAGGATAAATGGAAATCACACTGTTTTATTACCAAGATGAGTGCTTTCATCAATAAAATTTGACTTTATCAGAACAAGAGGTATAAGCAGCTAAGTTTTTAAATACACCAAAAACTTAATCTATAGGTTAAAATCACACCAATCACTGTCATCTCATTGGTATAAATTAATGAATTAATAAATGATTGCTAATTGCCATTCTTATTTAATATGGAAACAAGTATACTAAACTTTGTATAAAATATTTTATAAAAGATTTTAGTAAAAAAATCTTGTGAGTTCTACTTATAAGGTAAAAATACCAACTTTAAAAGTTGTAAAAGTATCAAGGTTATTTTATATTTTCCCAGCTTTTTCTTTTAAGGCTGGTACAATACATATAAAATAATTCAAACTAGGGTACAGGTTGGCAGCCAATCTCAATTGCCACATACGTTTTCTTTTATTCAAAATATTCTTCCAGTCCCCACCTCTAGGATTTATTTGAATAACATTCAGGATACCAAATTTAAAACCAGAAAAGTTATTGCACACTTTACTATGCCTGTACAGGGCATTGGTTTCCTTTTCATTTTTTTATTTCATACAAATTTTCATAAATCCTGGACTTAAAAGCCCTCTCAGTCTTTCCAACATAAAACCCTGCACAGGCATTACACTTAGCCAGGTATACTAACTTATTAGTAAGGCAGTTGCCTTTCCTAAAAAACACTGTGTCCCTGGTCCTATTGTCTAAAACCACACTGTTTGCCTGTAAAATAAAACTGCATTGTGAGCAGCATCCACAAGCCTTGGTACATTCATTTTTCTTGTTACTTCTAAAAATTGAGCTACCTTCTAAGGTTAACTTCAAATTACGGTCCACTTTTGTTGAAAACAAAGGTTTTTCCCCCACTACCTGAAATATATCATTGTCCGTTCTAAAAATGCTCCAATTCTTGTTGAGGATATTCTTTATTTCACTATATAATGGGCTATACTGTATAACACAAGCTTGTGTAAAATTACCAGATGGTTCAACCTTTTTTCCTGTATCATTATTCTGAGTTTCAAAAAGGTCCCTACCTAATAGTGGCTTGTACTTTAAGCCCCATTGGTCAAGAATTTCTTGCAAAATATTTTCCACCAACTAAGTTGGATAACCTCTCTCTGCAAACATACTGGTTAAACCTTTAAACTCTTGAATAACATCTTCTTTGTGAGAAGTCATCCAAGCAATTCTAATGGCCTGCCCTTTAACAATGCTTCTTTTCTGAAAAAGGGGGTGATGACTATTGGAATAAAGATATGCATTACAAAAGTTTTCTTCTTGTATACCTTGGATTTAAAACTTTCTTTATCTTTAAGTATAGTAGTATCCAGGTAATGTATCTCACTGTCATGAAATTCAAAGGTGAATTTCAAAAAAGTGGTAGTGCTATTTAAATATTCAGTGAAACCCGGAATTTTACCTTTGTCTCCCTTACATAAAATAAAAAAGGACCTACTATATAATAAAATATCAGAATAGTAACTACTTTGAAAAATATATTCCATCTCATACCCCAACAACACAATGTTGGCATATACAGGGGTGCAGGCTGCCCCCATAGCGACCCCTTTTATTTGTTGATAGTACTGATCTTTAAAAAAAATGTAATTATTGTCTAAAACTAAGGCCATGATCTCACAACAAGATTAACCTGCTCAGGGGTCAATTTAGAACAAACAAACATCTCATCAAAATATTCAAGCCCCTCTTTCCTGGGAATACAGAAAAACAAATCTTGGACATCAATAGTCAGGAAACTAACCTCTGAAGACCAGAGGTCTGATTTAATTTGACTTAAGAATTCACAGGAATCTTTTATAAGGTGAGGTATCCCTTCCACAACATGTTTTACCAATTTGTCCAGAAATACTGACAGATTGTGAGTTGTTGATCCTCCTGCCGCCACAATAGTCCTAAAAGGAGGCACCAAAACATCTTTGTAAACTTTAGGGATATCAAATAGCCCTGGCACATTAGGTAAAGAATTCAAAAGGATATCATAAGTTTCCTGACTAACCCTCTGTTCCAAAATGTATTCTTCCAGAAAGCTATCTATTCATTGGTAGGAGATGTTGATTTGGTTCTTGGATACCTGTAAATAATTTTCCTCATTAAACAAAATAGTTTGCATAGTGTTGCAATCTTCGGTGTTAAAATCACAATCCCCCACCCTTGTCTGGAGTCATTATGCAAATACTTTTGTCTTGTCACAATTTATACAATAAATCCCTCTCTTTCTGATTCAAATTGTGGTAAACTTTCTTGCTGTTGGTCCACAACTTGTAAATATCTTTCTTAACCACTTTTTCAAAAGTGGCTACCAAACAGTGTGTGTGTGTGTGTGTGTGTGTGTGGGGTTGTAAACACTACTTTTCTTGAGAAATGAAGATTTAATGTCTGCACTACCACCTTTGTTTTTTGAGAATAAAACCCAAAAGTTTAACTTCCTTGTATACAGTTGTACATCAAGTAAAACTTCTGCTATATCAGGAATTCTGGTGGGAACAAATTTAAAACCTTTGGGGAAAAGGGAGAAAAATCTTTGACAAATAACCCTGTCAGTATAATTATAAATATTAAAAACTTGAAAAGTGTGAATAATTTTGGAGTGGGCATCATCTAGTACCTGCCCCTGCCCCTCCCTCTGAAAAAATTGTCCCTTCGGGGATAAAAAGTCGAATTGTAATAATGCTGAGTTCCCTGTTGCCTGTTCGCTATTCTTTCTGAGTGTCTCAGGGGTGGAAAATCCCCCTGTCAGGATATTCCTCAATAGATGGATTATCAAGGTGGGCCCCACCCTCACTTTCATGAAATTCAGAATAAACCCCTCCTTCATTAAAATAGTGGTTGGGTCCTTTAGGTTCAGGACCTTGCCTATCCATAACTAATCTACTTGTAGGATAAACTGCATTTGACTGATACTGCTTGATATCCCTATCAAATGTTCTCTTCTTTTTAAAAAAACTGAGCATTACACTTTTTCTCAACCCTGTCAAGGACTTTGTAAGAAAGTTCTTCATACTGAGAAACAATAGATCATCCAAAATACAGAGATTTAATTCCTCTACTTCTTTTTGTATTTTAACCTTTATTTGTTCCTGAAAGAAATACTATTTTGTTAGGCAATTCAATTCCCCATTTGTCAAATAAACCAACAAAATCATTAACCATGCCAGAGTCATAGTAAAGACCAAAAGGAAATTTAAAAACATGCAACCCTTGAGGAACCACTTTCAACCATATACATTCGTTAAAATAAACCATTTCCATTTGTAAAGTCTTTAACTTATATAATTTTTTTCAAAAGAAAAAATCATGTCCTTCACAGAGTGATAATTCCTTGCTTCATCTTTCCCATACTCATGGTTAGCTTCACAACTACTATTACGCTCGAGAAAGGTACGTTTATTGTTCAAAAAAAATTAATCTTCGAACTTGTTCTTCTTGAAGCCTTAGGGGAACTAGATATATGAGTAGGGTCCACTAGCCGCTTACCAAATGCAACTACACCAGCCTGGGACCTCACATTAGAAAAATTATAGCAAACAGTACCTTTATATTTATTCACTGATTTCTGCTGCATTTGCGGTCCGTCCACTTGGATGGTCTCAATGTCATTGCCAAAGTAAACCACTCCATTACCATTAGATTCTTCAGAAGGAAGGGTTTTACCGTTTTTGTTTTGAAAAGTAGCACCTCGGCATTCTGAGGATACAGGGAAGTCGCCATGATGGCTTACGGCTTCTGTGATGATGTCATTATAGCCTCGAATCCCACAAGTGCTGGCATCCTCACCAAGGTTACAGTTCTCTTGCAAACAATGTTTGGAAGTTTCAGAGCCTCCCTTGTGATTAGGGCTAAGCTCCAAAGAGCAAACATTAACAGCTTTTTGAGAAAAAAGCTCAATGAGCTAAGTTAATTCACCTTTCAGTTCAGCCACATCTTTTTACAATTCCAAAATCTCCACAGACTGCCCTGTACCAATGTCAGCAGGCAAACCCAAAGAGTCCAGGGAATCCATGAGCCCAAATTGCCACGAACGAAAAGCTATGAACCAGAATGGTGGCAAAACTGGTGCAAAGACCAACACTTACACCAAAAGAATCACCAGCAGGACAAATGGAAATCACACTTGGCTGCTTGTACTTCTTGTTCTGATGAAGTCAAACTTTATTGATGAAAGCGCTCAACTTGGTAATAAAACAGTGTGATTTCCATTTGTCCTGATGGTGATTTTATATAGGGAAGACAGACTGTAGGCTGAGAGATAGGATTCATGAGCATATCTATAATATTAAAAAATCAATACACAGTAATGCTCTTGCTAAACATGTATCTATATGTGGCATTGACCACACATTCAAGTTTAAAGTTTTACAAGTAATATATGAAGATGCCCAGGGTGGTGATATAGAAAATAGGTTGAAAATTTGGAATTAAAATGGATTATTAGAATGAGGGGCAACTTAGCAAAGAGTTTAAATGACAGAATCTGTATTAAACCAGTGTTAAGGAATAGAACTTTTAGATAAGTGAGATATTTTATATATTTTTATATGTATGTATAAATATTAATATATATAGATAGGTATATGTGCTATTTTGTTAGTACACACATTAAGTATATATATTTTTGTTATCATTTTTTGTAAGTAAATACTTGTTTTATAAGTATAATGAACCTAAACAAATAATATATATATATATTTTTATATGTATTTTATGCCAGGTATACTTTTACTTTTTTATATAATGTAGCTTTAAATGTTTAAGTATCCGTGGTGGTGCAGCGGTAGCATTGTTGCCTCACAGGAAGAGGTTCTCCCGTTCGATTCTCGGCTGGAGTGCGGGGAGTTCCTTCTGTGTGGAGTCTGCATGTCCTCCCCGCGGTTGGGTGGGCATTCGAAAGACATGCTTAAATGGTCGTGCCTTCATTGAAGGTTGAATGTTGAGCTGGCACCTCGGCGTTCATGAAAATCTACTGCCAATCATTATCGGACCGGAGTTCCGCTGTGGCGACCCCTAACCGGGAAAAGCCGAAAGACAAACAACAGCTTTAAATGTTTAAGTACATGCATTAATTGTATGATTGAGTCTGCACTTTTATTGGATGCTTCTTTTTTAAAAATGTAGTTCTGTTAGTACTTTGTGTCTGATGAAGCGGCTTGGTTTGCCGTGAAAGCGCTAACACATTAAAGGTTTTTTACGCTACCTTCTGACTTTGGTTTGCAGTATCTGCTATTTTGGCTTGTCATTTTTGCCATTGGTTCAGTGATTTTATTTTCAGAAGCTGCATTTACTCCTCTGGTAGGACTCTGTTATTTATATTTTTTGTTTAATCTTACAATGTGTTTTGAACACTCATATTTTAATCATGGGGTGTAAACATGACACATTTGTTTCACATAATGATAATGTATACTGGAAAATTAAATGTCATACTGACACCTCAACATAAATTTGTGAGGCACACATTATCTAACAAAAAGGTGCCATGTTTCTAAGGAGTTATCAGATTCTTTTATTTGTATTGCTAGAGTTGCATTGCATTCATGTCTTTAGATTTTTTTAATATTTGTAGTTTGTGCTGGGCAAAAGTGTTTTGTATGCATAACTCAAGGCTGATATGTTAGTAAATGTGCAAGTAATCACAGAAATATGGTAGATAAACTGAATACTGCATGCCATGTAATGTAGCAGAATAACATAATGACAGCATATGATGGCCACATTGGCCCATACATGGCCTTCTATTCTTATTGTCAATATTCTGAATGTTATGACATTTAGGACGTTGCATAATTATGAAAATACATTTGTTATTATTATACCTTTGTCTTTTGTTATACAACTTCTTAAACCTTCTGGAGCAGATATGTTGATTATTAAGTGTCATGACAAATGTACTGTACTGTGATGTAATTTGGGCAAACATTACACATGTTATGTTTCATATGTTTTGATGTTGGTAATTGCATATCATATACTCTCTTTACAATTATGCTGGTGCATATCTAATTATGTCTTATTACAGTCATGTTTGGCATATGACTGTGATGTACATTGCATACCATGTTGTAATTTAATATGGATTGCATTCATGCCTGGCATCACAACTGGTGTTAGAACTGTATAAAGTCATACAGTCATGTGACATAATTTGCATGATAGTTACAATCTACCTGTTACAATTTATTTATTTATTTATTTTACATTTCTTGACCGGGATTGTCTAACTGAGCTGAAGAGCCCTTTTTCAGCGGAGGCCCAGGGAGAAAAGCTCCAACATAATATATAATTTTCATTATAAATTAGCATTAATTATAAATAGCATTATATTTACATGATAGTTACAACAGGTAGATTCTGAAAGTTTGTATGATATTTTATTTATCCATAGATTTTAGGTTATTACCTATTATGAATGTATAATATTTTTTTTCCTGTGTTCAGCTTTGACAGAGTGTGGGACCTGTGGTGGCTCACCATTTGGATGACGCCAACAATGATGCACCAGACCACTGTCAGCTGAGTTGGACACAGAGGACTAGGATGATGACCATGGTGAGGACAGTGATTATTATAAAGACTATGACCTGAAAATGCCATTTATTCCTGTGGCTGAGCAGGGAAGCAATCCATCACCATGTCAGGCAGATGATTTTTTAGGACCAGATCTGGAACATGATGACACATTTCTTCCAGATGCAGATGAAGGACCTGATGGGTATTTTCTTTCAGGACACAGTGGGTCAAGTACAACTCCTTCCATCAGGGGGTTCCTTGAGGACCATAAGTATTGTCTGTGTGATCCACTTTTTGTAATGTTGCTACCATGGTGTTTTTCATACTCAAACCATTATGGCCTAGGCACAATTGTGCAGGCGTCACATATTGCTGTCATGCTTTTTTGACATACATCTTAATGTTCACTGCACATATTAGGCCATATGTGGCTTTATCCTGCTGCATGCTAGATGGTGCATTTAATTATCTGATGAAGTATTGGGGCTAACCAGGACAAAAGCACTTATTTATTTTTTACAGAGCTCTGCACACTTTAAAGAATGAGTTGGTTTATTAATAAAATCTGCATCTTAAAACTGTTTGAAGCTGTGGTTTACTTCACTGCCTTCCTTCCTGTTTGGATTTCTAACACAGGTAAGCCCATACCTCTGTGAGCAGCCATAGCTACTATCTGGCTCCCACTTCCAATGGAACTCAATTTGACTGTTAAAGGGGAGGCTGGTAACAACAGTCGGTGAGTTGCCAGGTTAACTGTGCTAAAATACATGAAAAAAGATGGTAGGAGGCTTAAAAGGACACTGCTACTACAGAAGCACAATTCCTAACCTATCGTGGGAACCACATTTCTGGAATGCCATGCCTTTCAATGCCATAAACATAACATACACTGACATCTACGTACCAGTCACTAAATTTTGTATTTTGATAGTTTTCTTGTATTTGACAACTATTTTTATCTGGATTACTTCCAGCAAAGATAAGCAGTTCAGTCTTAGCAAAGCACACTATTTTAAGAATACTGAGGACAGATTATTTTTAAAACACGTCTCTGTATTCAAAAAGAAGATCATGCACAGCTTATTCACATCACTAAGTACAGACTAAAAGTAATAAAAAAGCTGCTTCAAACTCCATGCACATATTACCACACATTGCCCACAAAGTGACAGATGCACTTTGCAGCCACTGATTAACATAACTGTGCCACCACCCTCTAGCCAAGCAGCACTCAGTCAACACTTTCACTTAAATATTCTAATCTGCTATTCCCATCTGTGTGAATGGGATTGATGCTTACTTGTGTACGATGCAAACACTTTGTTAAGCTTCCTCAGTGTCTCACCTGCAGAAAGAAACCAGTCAAGATACTGCAGTGCATGTCACAGTAGGTGAATGGAGGTGAGATTTCACGGGCAATATCAGGTTAGCCACTGAAAATATCCAGTCTAGATTAATTCAAGTGCAGCTAACACACTTAGGGAAGATTAGTAAGAAATTCCTGTAGACCAGTATCCTGTTTTTGCTAAATGATTCAATGACGCACATTTTAAAAAAAAATCTGCAAGACCGTTACTTCTGTCTCCTGTTCATGCAAGGCAATACTGATTATGCACATTCTTCAGTCAATAGACATAGTGCCACTCTGTCATTGAGCAGATGGTGTACAGCTTCATGTGGTGAAGTCATGACATCATGTCAAGTACATAGAAGGCAATACATGACAACAAACATGCAGGCACAGAGATTCCTAGACTTTGTCAATGCAAAATGTTCTAGAACAGCTTTCCTACACTTCCACAAGTGTCACAAATATACAAATATAATTGACATAGTGCTCACAAACATGAGGGAGTGTGCACAATCCCCCAGCATAATGCCGTCATTGGTGAAATCAAATCATAACTCTGTCTTCTTTGAAATAACTGTGACAGTAGAAACCCTAAAAATCTGTAGAGCTTTTCCGAGACAAATTATCTTCTATTAAGTGATAGCATACATCATTTTAAAGCTCCCCTTAACCCCCAAAACACAAAAGCCTATGCAGAAGTATACATGAATGTCCTGTACAATCACTTGAAATGCATAGAAATGGCATACCTGACTGAACTAAACCCAGATCTAGCCAGAAAAACAAGTCAACCTGGTGAACCCCTGGCATAGACTATACAACAGAAGGAAAAATCAATATCTAGAAGGAAGGGGAAGGGTGCACAACAGAGAAAAAAAAATCCCTCATTAGTCTCAACAGGCAAATCTGGGAACTAGTCAAGTCCTCAAAAGCTAAATATGAGACTAAAATAGCCTTCCAAGCAAAGGATAACCACAAAGTATTTTTTATTTATGTCCGAATATTTTAAGGGAAACATTCAACACGAAGCCAAACTGTGTTGGATCTACACTCTTGAGATTTCCTCTGTTGTAATCAGGTCCATGACTATCTTTCCCATAGCCTTGTATATGAGGCTACTCAGACTTATGGGTCAGTAGTTTCTTTGGTCTTTAATGGTCCCACCTTGTACAGAGGGATGGCTGTTGCTGTCCTCCACTCTACTGCAACAAAGCTAGTCTGGAGACTGTGGTTAAATAAAGATCCAAGTGGGTCTGATAGGTTATGTTTCAAGTTATTTAATAGGCATCCTAGAGTTCTGTTAGTGCCCATTGATGCCATGTTTCTAGCTTTAAAGTGTGCAGTGATGACCTGTTCTTTTGTGGTAACAGGCAAAAGAATGGTGGAGAGTATTTTGTGGGAGTAACTGGAGGTGATGAGGGGGTGAAATTTGACATGGAGTGCAACATTCCCCCATGTTTGTGATTATTATGTCAAGGATATTTGACAATCTTGTGATAGTGCAGACCAGCTGTTCCAGGTCATTTGCACTGACAATGTCCAGGAATCTCTGAGCTTGCATGTTAGTAGTTGTATAGGTTTCCATTTTATGGAGGAGTAGTGAAAATCTCCCATGTGCAGTGTGTTGAACTGAATGGTAAGTGATTCTGGTAACTTCAGGTATGTGGAGACATTTTTATGGTTCATGGTTGAGGGCCTATTACTAGCAATGATATGGTGGTGGATTTTGCCTGCACTCAGTTGGACATGGAGTAGCTCAAGTGAGTCACCCTGCTTGACCAATCTTGAGGTGTGATTGTTTTTTTTTTGTTTTGGTTTGGTTTTTTTTGTTTTTTTGGGGGGGGTTTGTATTAATGGAAACTCCTCCTACTTTTGTTTTATCTTTTTCAAAAGATGATCTGAATGTGTGATAGGCATTGTAGCTTTGCACTGCCAGGGTGCTTTCTGCAGATTTAAAATATGTCATCAGTAATTGCACAGACATCAGCATTCTCCAGGGTGAGGAGAGATTCCAGGGAGTGCAGTTTCTTGTTAAGACTCGAAACATGCTTAGTGGTGACAGGTGCAGACCATCTTTGGAAAAGCAGCATTGTTTGTCAGTCATGTCATTCCAGGCTGACGAATATTAAATCCCCGTTGGAATGATACCAGTAGCAAAGACAATTACTGAAGTCAGTCATTTTTTGTTTGTACTGTAGTATCACTCTTGGTAAAGACAGAATACTGCTCAATGTGAGACACATACCCTCCTGCAACATATATTCTGAAAGGTCCATTATGTCTCCCTTCATAT
Source organism: Protopterus annectens (assembly GCF_019279795.1). Taxonomy (NCBI): domain Eukaryota; kingdom Metazoa; phylum Chordata; order Ceratodontiformes; family Protopteridae; genus Protopterus; species Protopterus annectens. Next base: position 1,380,650,869 of record NC_056743.1, read on the forward strand.
AGTCCTGGGAGATACACCTCAGGTCATTCATATCCACATGGACTATGACTGAGTCATACTGGTACTTGCGGTTGACTGACCTGAGTGCCTGCATGATCTGGTGAATCCTAGCCCCTGACAGACAACTGACTGTAACCCTTTCTTTATCCTACCTGGTTTGGGGGGCATCTGTGTGTCTCATGATGGAGTCACGTATGAGCAAGATGTTTGAAAGTGTGGTGTTTCACCTTAGAGTCTTGCGTGTGGAGACACTGTGATGAGTATTTTTATGTGTAGTGGTTGGTGTTTTCTTGGTTTTGTTTGCATATGGTTTTTGAGAGCAGAGTATGCAGGGCCTCTGATGTTTTGGTAAGTTACTTGTGAGTACCTCCATGTATGTGGGTTTATCTGGTGAGGCCTTATTTAGTGAGGGAAACAATGTGCTTGTGCTGACAACCTGTTTGTCATTTGATTTATTAGAATGCGAGAGTCATGTCTCAATTTTCGTAGTGCAACTATATCTCTCACATAGTGTGTTAGTTTGTTTCAGGATTAAGTGGTTGTCAGTATATATCAGACAATTGCTACATTACCTGAGGGCCCCCATGCCCACCAGACTGACCACAGACAAAGCAGGAAAGTGCCCATCCATGGTTTCAGATTTTTTTACTACGGGTGTAACCAGGGAGAGGAGTGGGTAGATTTAACTGGATTGGGATGATAACACATGGATAAAGAATGGATGCTATACTTAATGTGACCTGCAGCTGTCCAACAAGGCAATGCTGCTCTCTGTGCAACTTAGATGCTCCTAGAACAGTAGGGGGACTGGGAAGGTTGTAGAGATACTTATTCTAAGGGAAATTTTAACTTGAGAGCATTTGTGTCTATACAGGGCTCTGTTAACTGTCAATGCAAGGGAAACCACACAATCCAGATATTACCGTTCTGTAAAACTAGCAGACAGATTATAATTAAGTACTATAGCAGTAGTAGAAGCAGTTCAGCTTTGAAACTCTACTAAAGTGTGAAAAATGTAATAAATAATTCTTATGAAAGACAATAAAATAATCAGCAGAAGTGCAAAATTATATTTATTTTCATTCTTTTAGCAGTGGATGGCTTTAGATGCAATAGATTATCTATAACATAGATGTAGCAGATTCTCTGTAAACAAAGAAAAGAAGCAAAAATGGTGGTATCTGCAATGGCCCCCTTATGGTTTGTAGTCAGAGATTATTTTCTACTATCACTAATTACTGTGTATATGCTTTCCAACTGATTATCCATGTTACCATAATTTTTCATATTGTCTTAATTTTACCTTCGCCCTTACCCCATATGTAGCACAGATACTTCAGCAAAATTGACTGCATTGACTGCTAGAAATTCTCTAGGAGTATACCTTGCCTTTCAGCCAATTATTTTATAAATGAATTCTGTAGAATGCAAAGGGTCATGGTTGCCTAATATAATATTTGTCCAAGTATAAATAAATTATTAGCTACTTAGGGAGTTTGATTTCTTCTGCCAATTAAAGAAATGAGATGTGGTAATGTTGATCATTTGCTATTACATACAGCTGGAGATATCTTGATTTAATACATGTGCTATCTATAACTTGGCTTGTTCTTGGCCTGCTTTGTTTGTTTGTTTGTTTTTTTTTAGCACACACTTATCATAGCACAACATGGTAGTGTAGGCTGTAATGGTAAATTACAAATTGGTAAATTCAGCTGCACCTTCCAAGGTGATTACTTTCAGTGCACATGTTTTTCCCTAGATACTGGATATCTGTGACCATTCATTTCAATATGCTGAAAAAGGGGACTACCTGTACGCGTTCTGCACGTCTTGGTCTGTGGTCATGTGTTTATACTTGTGCACATAGTTCTTTACTACACTTGGTCAGGTGTAAACTGAATAAACTTCAAATCAGTATTTTTTATTGCGAGACTTCTTACTCTGTGATCACAGTATAAGCATGAAGTTGATACCAGTGCATTTCTTTCAGTGAGCTGGCAGTATTTCAGAGTGTTTGTCCCCCATTCATGGCTGTGAGGTTGCAAAGCTAACATATCCATGTTTGCAGGAAGATTACAAAATGTTTTTTATAACTTTTTCTTTGAGCTTAACCTTCATTTGGTATGTTTTATCCAAATGATGCTTCAACTAGTTGAAACACAATGAAATGTAGGGAACCCTATATGTATATCTATGTATATATATATATATATATATATATATATATATATATATATATATATATATATATGGTTCCCATTCAGAAGCCTGAAACATCATAAGCCTGAAAATCAAAATCCTGAAACCAAAAGCCTGAAAATTCAGAATCCTGAAAACTCAAAATCCTGAAAGCCCAAAATCCTGAAAGACCAAAATCCTGAAACTCAAAATCCTGAAAACACAAAATGGACATACTGATGTCATTGTGGCTTTGCTATTGTTAGCCCTGTGGTGTTAGGTCATGCTGGGGTCAGGTAAGTGCGGTTGGTTTTATTTTAGGGTTAGTGGCTTTAAGTGAGTTAGGGTTAGGCAGGTTAGGCATGTATGCAATAGTGACAAATATTGGGGTTAGGGCGGTTTAAGTGAGTTAGGGTTAGGAGCGGTCAGGTGAGTGTGCGATAGTGACGGACCTTAGGGTTAGGGTTAGGGTCAGGGTCAGTTGGTAGATATTAGTGTCTTTATAGTGACATATTAGCATTATTTGTGTTTTCAGGATTTTGAGTTTCAGGATTTTGGTCTTTCAGGATTTTGGGCTTACAGGATTTTGAGTTTTCACGATTTTGATTTTCAGGCTTATGATGTTTCAGGCTTCTGAATGGGAACCATATATATATATATATATATATATATATATATAACACACACACACACACACACACACACACACACACACACACACATATATATATATATATATATATATATATATATATCTATATTATATATATATATATATATATATATATATATATATATATATATATATATATATATATATAGGATCCGTACTGTCTACCGAACGACTGTTTCACTGAAAGTGAAATGGTGAAGCACACTTTTGCAAAAGTGCTTTTCACCGAAAAAGCACTTTTGTGACAGTGTGCTAAAAAAAGGGAAAAACATGGGAAATGGATGTTGGTGAGATCGCGGCACAGTGGGGATAAGGGAATATTCCCTCTTCTTTACTGTAGTGCGATCTCCCACATGGGGGGGTGCAGGGGGGCTTGACTCTCTGCATAAACGTCATAGATACATAGGAGTGTACTAGGCTAATGGCCCTGGAGCCTTTACAAGCCTAGCCCAAAAGATTCCCTGGCAGCATGCCACCCGATGTTATTTCCCCATGCCTCTGTCCAGCAGGGCCACTGAAATGATCCCCGGGGTGAATTTTCTATTTCCCATCCACTCATCAAGATTTTTCTTGAAGAGGGCCAGTGAGGTGCTCTGCTTAAGGTGTAAGGGAAGTCTATTCCAGAGCATGGGCAGTCTCTGAGTTATGACCCTGTCCCTCCAACAAGTTCTGTTGATTGTGGTAATGAGGTTGAGGTCTCTGGTGCATGTGTTATGGAGAGATTGGGATTCCTTTAGATGTAGCATATCTTGCAATGCTGTGTCTGAAATGGCTTTGTGGGTCAAGCAGAGATTGCCTCTAAGTAGGCAATATGATACCTAGAAAAGTTTGAGTTTTTTTAGTTTTTCCACATAAGGCAAGCATTTAAGGCCTAGGATCCTCTTAGTGAGGTATTTTTGTCATCTTTCTAGTTGTTGCATATGTCTAGTGAGGTACATGCTGAATGGGGCATTGTACGCAATAATTGGTCTGATGATGGAAGAGTAGAGAGAGAGAGAGACAATGACCTCTTTCTTCCTGGAGGCAAAACCTTTTGTAATGAGATGTGCCACACAGAAGGATTTTTTCACCAGAGTGGCAATGTGATTATCAAAGGATAGGTTGCTATCCACTTGTGTTCCCAGATCTCTTATCTCTTAACCTTTGATGTTCAGTGGACTACCATCGATGTGGTAGTTCATGGGTACTGTGTTTTTCCCAAAGGGAATGCCAATACATTTTTTGGTGTTGAGCTTGAGGCCATGGTTCTGACACCAGTCACTGGTCTCTGTGAGGCCTTTCTGTAGAATGTTAACATAATTTGGGGAGCTAATAATGGCTCCCAGTTTACAGTCATCAGTGAACTTGGTCAGCCAGAGTCCCTTGGTTTTGGCCTGGACTTTAGAATAGTAGATGCCAAACAGGAGAGGACCCAAGACCGAACCTTGTGGGACTCCACTCGTGACTGGTTGGTAGTCTGACATGGAGTCCGCTACTTTCACTGTGTGAGTTCTATCTGTGAGCCAGTTTGCAATCCACCTTGTGACATATGGCAGAAAAAAACTTCCTTAGTTGCTAAAGGTCTTCCCAGGTGCAAACAAGTGAGAAAAACAGAAAATATTACTGAGTTGACCACCACAGAACTAGAAGTTAGCATTGAAACCTTAATGTTGAAAATTTAAAACTTTAGGCTTTATTTAAACATATAACTTCATTTAAAACCAAAGGGTAAAAAAGAAGAAAAGCACTTTCAACCTATTCAGGCCTTCTTAAGTTCAGTAAATCTTTTAGGTTTGTGCTGAATGTTTTAAACATCTATGTAGCTATCAGGAACATTTATTTTGGACATGCCTTATTCATAGATTCATAGATTAGTACTAAGCTAACTGTGTGAGATTCAAACCCTGCACCTTGTGTTTGTAAGGCAAACACCTTAACCATTAGGCCACCCTCCCAACCCCTAGTAGTAGCTTCAATTCATTAAACACTTAAAGAGCAAGCCTTCCTCATTAACTTCTGATCTAAATGAGTTCTATGTTGATATAAAAATGTTTGGTAGGAATTTAACTCTAAAATCGATTTTTGGGAATAGCTCTTCTACTAATGAATGTACATACAGAAAACCAAGTCCATTTGTTCCAGTTAATCATCGCACCATGGAAACATTTGTCCACCTATGTGAAAATGAAGTAGGGAAACTTAGGGATAACCAAATGAACAAAAGGCGCTTTATGAATATGACATCAGATGAGAGCAAAGCGCTATCCAAGTTACAACAAAGGCAGGACTTAGTGTTTAAACCGGCTGATAAGGGTGGAGCCATTGTGGTAATGGGAGCTGAATGGCACAGAAAAAAGATGTTATTCTTGTTACAGGATAACAGAACGTATGAAGTTATATCCCAAAATGTACAGGAAAGAAAACCTATGAACCTATAAGTAAATGATGATATCTATGCATTACTCATGGAGCATAGGATTAACCAATAACTGTACAATTTTTTTAGTGTTGACCATCCCATTATTCCAACTATAAGTGGCTTGCCAAAGGTCCATAAACACCTGGAGGACCCACCATTAAGACCAGTTGTGGAGGGATGAGGTTGGGTGACTGAACCCCTCTCCATGTATGTTGAGAATGAGTTAAAGCAGCAACTATCAAGAATACATACCATAATCGGAGATACTGGTACTTTTTTAAGACATCTGTCAGATAAAATGAATGCAATCCAACAGGGAATTAAGGTGCTCTTGGTAACATTGGATGTTAACAATCTTTTCACATTAATACCTCATGACTATGGGATCGAAGCAGTAAGATCTTTAGCACATGAATTGAAGTTTAATGCTGACATTATTTGTCACTTATTAGATATCATTCTTCACAACAACATTTTGCTTTATGGCGATAAGTGCTACTTACAAACATGGGGGGGTGGCAATGGGCACACCATGTGCCAACACCTACTCAAACTTGGTACTTGCATATTTGGAATGATAAAATATAATATGCTCGAAAAATCCATGGAGAAGTCATTCATTATATTATGGGGACTTTGTGGATTATATTTCTATTGTGTGGATGGGGCAGGTCGTAGATCTGCAAGCATTCATAGACGATTTGCACACTACCACAGAGTTCCTTAAATTTTCAGTTAAATACTCAGATAAAGAGATTGACTTTTTGGATGTTAAAATCAGCTATGATGTCACACAAGGTCTCTGAACAGAAGCACATTGCAAGGAAACTTGGCATAACCATTATTTATATCGCCATAGTATGCACCCAAGTTATATCTACAAGAATATAGTGGAAAATCAAAGGATGCGCCTATCTAGGTTATGCACTGAGGAAGATATATTTGAGGAATGTGAATTGCTCAAAGGACATCTTAGAAAGAGAGGCTATAAAGAATCAAATCTGAATAAACCAACAGATCATAACACCTTCAGAAAGACTAAAGGTTGTCCTTACTATTTAACAGCATCTGATGATGAACACAAAGCTAAACCCCAGGAGAACCAGCAAGGGCAGAAGATTAATTGTTTGCTCACCTACAGCTCAGATAATCAGCAAACTTGTGAAATTATTAATAAATATTGGCCGATACTCCTGGAAGATGAGAAGCTTAAATCATTAGTGGGAGAAAAAGCAAGATTCGTTTCTAAAAATAAAACGAATTGAAACAGTTACTTTGCCATAAAGATGGCCATCATAAAAGATTCCCTGAACCCACAGGAATGAGAAAATATGGGAGATGCAAAGCATGCCCACATATTAATCCTGTTCCAGGATTTAGGCATCCAGTAAATGGCAAAGAATATAATTTCAAGGTATCTGCCACATGTAACAACAAACATCTAGTATACTTAGCGACCTGTAAACAGTGTACAGCATTTTATATAGGGAAAATGGACCAACACTTCAAGGACCATATTTTAAGGCACCTTAGAGATATTTTACATGAAGAAGTTCAAAATAGATTGGCCAACCATGTGAAATGTTTTCCTACATATTCTTTCTACTTCCAGGCTGTGGATATAATTATACCAAGTCCCAGAAGAGGAGATGTGAAGAATCTAACAGAAACCCAAGAAATACAATGGATCACTAACCTTAGAGCACACAAGTATCCAGGGTTAAATGCTGTAGTTCCCCTTAAACCTGTGTTAAAAAATAGACGTATATCTATTAGTTGATTATCTGAGGAAGGCTTGCTCTTTAATTGTTTAATGAATTGAAGCTACTGAAGGTGTGTCCAAAATAAATGTTCCTGATAGCTACATAGATGTTTAAAACATTCAGCACAAACCTAAAAGATTTTCTGAACTGAAGAAGGCCTGAATAGGTTGAAAGAGCTTTTCTTATTTTTTACTGTTTGGTTTTAAATGAAGTTTTATGTTTAAATAAAGCCTAAAGTTTTAAATTTTCAACATTAAGGTTTCAACGCTATCTTCTAGCTCCATAGTGGTCAACTCAGGAATATTTCTGTTTTTTCCCACCCTGTGACATAGGGGTTGATGCCTAATTTAGTTTATCTATGATTCCTGAGGGAGAAATTGTATTGAAGTCCTTGGCCAGATCAAGGTAGGTTTCGTGAACTACCTTGCCTTTGTCCACAGCTCTGGTGACAGACTCAAAGAAGTCTGCCAGGTTGAGCAGACAAGAGCTACCCTTAACAAATCTGAACTGTGTTGGGTCTAGAGTCTGGAGATTCCCTATGTCCTTATTTATTAGGTCCATGATGATGCACTTCATAGTTTAGCATACCAGATTTGTCAGGCTAATGGAGCAATAGTTCCCAGGGTCCATAGTCACACCCCCTTTGTGGAGTGGGATTACTGTAGCAGTGCACCATTCGGTGGGGACAAAGCCTGAAATGAGGCTGTGATTGAACAGGGAGCTCAGGTGAGGTGTCATGTTATTTTGCAATTCGTGTAGAACACAGCCCATGATGTTGTCAGGTCCCATGGAAGCTGTATTCTTGGCCTTGACCAGTGCAGTTTTAACCTGTGCAGCTGTAATATTGGGTACTTGGCATTCCCTAGGTATTGTAATCGGCCCTCTAGGGGGTGAGAGAGGGTAAAGTTGGCACTTAATCTGTCAGCCAGTATATTGGCAATGTCTGTTGGCTCAGTACAGGAGTTACCATTGTGTAGTAGCTCCAAGCAGATCTGAGAATTGCCTTGTAGATTTTTGACAAAGCTATAGAAGGCCTTGTGGTTGTCTTTAGTATCTGTTGCTATTTTGTTTTTGTAGTTAGCTCTGGAGGATTTGATGAGGGATCTCACTTTTTTGATATGGCTGACAAGGGAGTTTTTCCTGTCACGGGATTTTGCCTTGTTTGCAACAATTTCTTCCTTCTGTTGTAGAGTTTGCTTACGGCAAGGGACCACCAGATTGGCTTCCATTTTTTAGAGGAGAGCATCTTGGTTCTATTGGGGATGGTCCATTCCATGCATTTGTATACATGTTCGTAAAGTGCATTGGAGTATGATTCTGCCATCTTGCATTTATTCTCCATTTCCATGGGCGATGTAAAGTTAACCACCTCAGTTTTTAGAAGACCAAAGTTGGCTTTGGAAAAGTTTTTTATGGTGGTTTCCTTTGCGGGTGGTGTGGGTGGGATATAGATATTCATGGTGACTAGCTTGTGGTCAGATCTGATCAGGCAGGAGCTGACAATTGGTGTAGATCAACAGTCACCCATATTAGTAATAACCAGGTTGAGAATGTTGCTACCCCTAGTGGGGGTAAGAATGAGCTGGTCTAGGGCACTGACATTGATGAATTCCAGGAAACGATGAACAAGTGTTTTGGTACTTGAGTAGTTTTCCCAGTTGATGGAGGGGTAGTTAAAGTCACCCAGTATGAGGGTGTTGGATAGACCTTTATATTTTCCAGGGTGTTTAGGAATGTGAAGTGGGATTCTTGGGACATGATAGGGGATCTTTAGCAGGAAATAACCTGGATAGCAGTTTTGCCCAGTGTTAACTGTACCTGGATTATCTCTGATGCATTATGTTGAGCAACTAGCATGTAGGTGTACATATCCTTTATGAATATGGAGACACCACCACCTTTAGGGCTTTGATCTACATTTTGGGGCCGAAAGGTGTGGTATGAGTTATAGCCTGGTAGCTCAGGACTGCTTTTAGGTGCCTTGAACCAGTCTCTGTTACTGCACAAATGTTGATGTTCTCCATTTTGAAGAGTGCTTCGAACAAGTGCATTTTGAGATTGAGACTTCTAGCATTGAGTAGCATAACCCTCAAATTACATTTGCTTGTGGCTGTTATGGTGGTAATCTGGTCCTCTGAACATTACCTAAAAAAGGCACTATAGGTGTGGCAAGAGCCTTGGCCAGTATACGGAATCCCAGGGGTGACAGATGCAGACCATCTCTGGCAAAGCATAGAGGTCTGTCAATCATGTCATCCAAGGCAGACAGATACTGGATCAGCCAATTATTGAAGCCAATCATTTTTTGTTTGTACTATGGTATAATTCTTGGTGACAGTAAAATGCTACTCTGACTAGGATCATGCCCTCCTGGGCTACATGATCTGAGAGCTCCTCCATGTCTCTTTTCATATAGCCCAGGGAGGTGCATCTCAGGTCATTCACACCAACATGGACAATGACAGAGTCATATCTGTACCTGTTGTGGAGTGACCTGAGTGTGTGCATTATGTGGCATATCCTAGCTCCTGACAGCAGCTGACCATTACCTTCTCCTTATTCAACCTCGTGAGTGGGACATCAGTGTGCCTTAATATCGAGTCACCTATAATAAGTGTATTAGGTAAGCTGTATTGCCTTAGGGGCTTTGGTTCTGTGGCACACTGTTTGTGTTAGCTATGTCTCTAATGGTCTGTGCTGCGGTACAGTGGTTTCATGCGTTTCTGCCTAGGAGGTCTCTCTCATTTGGGTAGATTTTTACTGAGAGCCTCTTGAAGGTGGGTGTGTGTTTTGTGTTATTATGTCATAGCTGTGGGGTATGTGGCTATGTGTTCCTTGTGGTGTGGTGCTAGTGTTGACCTTCTCTTCTTGACTGGCTATTCCACTCTTGGCTGGAGAGTGCAAGGCTTTCAATCTGGATAAATAAGTGCATCTCTCGCAAGTCTGAGTGTTGTGGGGTAAGAGGAGGGGGATGTCAGTGTACATAAGTCAATTTTAACATTGCCTCAGGATGCCCAGGTTCACCAGGTTAATAGGAGAAAGCACGGGAAAGTGAACTTTGGACATGCCTGAAGGGGTGAATAATTTATTAAGTATTGAGGCTGTCCCTTTTATACAAAGTTTAGTGCTTGTAGCAGTCTGTGTGCTACAGTAATTGCTATTGGAAGTTTGGACAAGTGCTAGACTTTGTAAGCTTGTTTAAGTGCAAAAAAAAGAGAAGTAGCAAGATCTAAGGGAAAATTTGAAGAGTACACATTCTGGCACCAGGAATAGTTTTACCCTAGCTTAGCAGTGCTGCACGTCATGCAAACCCACACAAACTAGTGTTTTTAAGCCAGAAAATTAAAAGGGATAGAATGCAGCCCAAAACAGCCAATAAGGTACAAAATCAGAGTTGGAAACCACTCATCTAATGGTTGATAGGCTGATTAAATATATATATATATATATATATATATATATATATATATATATATATTATTTATATATATATATATATGGGTCCACTAAAGAATCCCGAAAGCTCATAATCCCGAAGCCCAAAATCCTGAGACCAAAATCCCGAAAATTCATAATCCCGAAAGCCCAAAATCCTGAAACTCAAAATCCTGAAAACACAAATAATGCTAATATGTCAGTATAAAGACACTAATATCTACCAACTGACCTGACCTAACCCTAACCCTAAGGTCCATCACTATCGCACACTCACCTGACCACGCCTCTAACCCTAACTCACTTAAACCGCCCAACCCCAATATTTGTCACTATTGCATACATGCCTAACCTGCGCTCTAACCCTAACTCACTTAAACCGCCCTAACCCTAACATAAAACCAGCTGCACACTTACCTGAACCCAACGCATGACCTAACACCACAGGGCTAACAATAGCAAAGCCACAATGACGTCAGTATGTCCATTTTGTGTTTTCAAGATTTTGAGTTTCAGGATTATGGGCTTTCGGGATTTTGAATTTTCGGGATTTTGGTCTCAGGATTTTGGGCTTCGGGACTATGAGCTTTCGGGATTCTGTAGTGGACCCGTATATATATATATATATATATGTATATATATATATATATATATATATATATATATATATATATATATATATATGTATGGTTCCTCTTCATATCATCAATTTCCCATAATGTTGACTCACTTAACAGCAAGACAACAATGTTGAAAGTTCACAAGAGCGAACACCTGGAACAACGAATTTCACCTCCATGAAAATTACCACTTGGCCACCACTGATGACCTTTGCCCTTTTCTCCACTGTAGTACGATTTCAGAGTTGGAATATTTAAGTAGGAGGGGTGTGGGGGGTGAAGCCCGCCACTTCAGTGGGTTTAATTTGTTTAGTTTTTTTTATTGTCAGCTGTGGCCAAGTGGTTACTTCCCGGAGCCGAAATTTGCTGTTCCGGGATATTGCCCTTTTGAACTTTCAATGTTGTCTTCTCACTATTGAGCAAGTAGGAGAACTTGATGATACAAAGTAGAAGCATATATATATATATATATATATATATATATATATAGATATATATATATATGTAGATAGATATACAGACATATAGATATAGATAGATAGATAGATAGATAGATAGATAGATAGATAGATAGATAGATATAGACATATATATATATATATATATATATATATATATATATGGGTCTGCTTTAGTAGACTGCTGTTTCACTTACCCGACTTTTACATCGCTGAGATGAAAGTACTGACAAATCCAGAAGACCGACATCCAGAACACCGACTTTTCACTCCAGGTAAGGAACCACTTGGCCATCCTGTTGAACTTTGCCTCTTAACCCACAGTAGTGCAATCTCGGAGTTGGTATATTTTGTTAGGGAAGTGTGGGGGCGAAGGCCCCAACATGGGTGGATTTAATTTTGTTCAGTTTATTTCTTTTTTCGGGAGGGTCAAGCCGTTACTTACCTGGAGTGGTAAGTAGGTGTTCCAGATGTTGGTCTTCTGGGTTTGTCAGTCCTTTTGTCTTGCCAATGTGAAAGGCAGGTAAGTGGAATGTTGGTGTAGTGAAGTAGATCCATATAGATGTATAGTTACAATTAGGAAGTGCGAAGGCTTGTGTGAATGAATGTTCTTCTTAATGCAGTTTCTACCAGCAGTCTTTTGAATGGGATCGCAGTACAGCAGGGTAAAATAATTTACCTTTACCACACTGTTGTGCAATCTGGGAGTTAGTATATATAATTAGAAGGGTGTGCAAGGGGGCTTGCCCCTTTCAAAAAGTAGAAAGTAATAATTGTCCCTTTTTTGAGCATTTGCTCATATGAGCTTTACCTCTAAACTAATCACCGTGTAGAGTTTCGCTCATATGAGTTTTCACTGTTTCATGAGGCAGTCATATATGCATATGTAAAATATAGATAGACACACAAATGTATATATATATATATATATATATATATATATATATATAGATGTATATATATGGGTCTACTTTATATAATCGGAAACTCACGTCTTCGAAAATAAACAGCAGACCCACACTTACGCAAAAGTGCACTTAAGCAAAAGTGCACTTCCAAGAACATCGGATCAATGAACCGATAAAAAACAGCAAAATATTGTTTTTGCATGGGGACAAGCTCCCCTGCACCCTCCCATGTGGGGGCTCTGCCCCCACACCCCCCCCTACTTAAATATACCAACTCCAAGATCGCACTACAGTTGGGAAACAATTAAATTCTCTTTCCCCACTGTAGTTTGCTTCTGCACCTGTGTTGCTTAACGGTTCATTGAACCATTCTTCGAGGAAGTGCACTTTCGCTTAAGTACACTTTCGCGAAACCAAGAAGACACCGTTCATTTTCATTATGTGTGTGTGTGTGTGTGTGTGTGTGTGTGTGTGTGTGTGTGTGTGTGTGTGTGGCTTTGTAGCAATTCATCAAAGGTATGTTTGATTTCACTACAAATAGTTGAAAAAAATGACCGAAAGTATATAAAGTACATTTAATGGGAAAGCCATTTTGACAAAAAGTGTAGAAGTCTATAGATGATATTTCTATTGTCAGTTTTGATCATAGGAGTTATTAGAGATGTAATTTTGAAGATATTGTGTGCATTGGCAATGCCCACCACTATCTTGAGCCCCCAAGATTTGAAGATGTTTATTTTTGTGCACCAGCACTAATTCGTAGTGCGACTTCTGTGTTTTTTTTCTTTTCTCCACAAATATGCAGACATGGAGTTAGAATATATAATTTATGGGAGTGTGGGGAATTTAGCTTTTTATGATATGTCTATTGTGTAGAATACTTTGGTGAAATGGCTTTTGAGCCAAATGGCTTGCCAATCAAATGTATTTTCAGTTATTTGTAGCTACTGTTTTTCTTTCAAAGTCATCTTTTATGAAATGATGCACAAACGTGTGTGTGTGTGTGTGTGTGTGTGTGTGTGTGTGTGTGTGTGTGTGTGTGTGTGTGTGTGTGTGTGTGTGTGTGTGTGTGTGTGTGTGTGTGTGTGTGTGTGTGTGTGTGTGTGTGTGTGTGTGTGTGTGTGTGTGTGTGTGTGTGTGTGCGTGTGTGTGTGTGTGTACAGAGAGAGAGAGAGACAGAGAGTCTAGTATATACTTCTTGAAGCACACTGACAAACTCCTGGTTATGAAGCATACAGATGAGCCATAAAAGCCTGCAACCATTTACTGCTACCATTTCAAAATGATGCTGTGTTCTCAAATAAAAGCAGATTGCTTGAAGTGACAGAATAATGAATTAGGTCTTCCAGTAGAGATTCAAATGATGAAACTATTGCCTTGACATATCTGTCAGCAGTGCAGGAGCCAAACCAGCTCAATCCTGCACCCCTGGCATAGAGGGATGAAACCCCTTCTATAGCCTAGATGTCCCTAGTTCAAATAGCAACTTGGGCACTTGAATGCACAGGCAGGGTGAATGAGAGTAGCCATTGTTGGTGCACTGAAGTGCATATACACATGCACCTTGATGTCTGATACTCTGTCTAGGCTGGAAATGCACAGAAAGTGTTGCCCATGGGGGACCTGAGGCTTTGGCAGAGTTCCGTACAGAGGCATGGATGATATGCCAGCATAAACCACTGCATGGATTTCCCTAGGATGAAATGGAAGCATGCAGGGGATAGGCTCATAGAGACAAACTAGTCCTTGGCAGCTGTATGATGCTGCATCAGGAAGCACTGATCTCACAGCTCAGAACATGACTTAAAGTTAACCTGGGGGGATGGATGAAACTCTTTGGATGATAAGAGGCAACGGGATCAGTTGATGGTCATCTGTGGAGTGCCAAAATGCCTCAAAAAAGGGGAAATAAGTGAGCCTTGTATTTTATGCCATTCAAAGCTGTACTAATTTTGCTCCAGCCATGTAAGCATTACTTTGAACACTTTGGCCAAGATTACTGATGCTAGATGATCATGTTAAATTTCCAGTATTCCATGGGTACTGGTAGAATCTGTGTGTGAAACATCTTCTTTATCTTATGCATTTTCCAACAAAGATATTACACTCAATTGATTTTCAAGATAAATATTTTTGTATTTACAAAATTGTCACATTTCATAGGATTATAGGATCATAGAAAGGCACTAGGCTAATAAACCCTAGGGGCCTTACAAGATTAGCCAAGTTCTACCCTTATTTCCATTTCCAAGGCCTTGTGTGAGATATTTCAAGGTGGTATAGGTTCATAGGTTCATAGGTAGGTACTAGGCTATCTGCCTGAAGGCATTTATAAGCCTAGCCAGAATGTGTTGGCTTTCGCCACCCCCTTAGATTAGTTCCCTGTGCCTCTGTCCAACAGAGCCATTTAAGTGATCCCTGGGGTAAACTTTCTGTTTCCCATCCACTCGTCAAGGTTTCTCTTGAAGAGGGTTAGCGAGGGGCTCTGCCTAATGCAGATTGGAATCTTGTTCCAGAACGTGGGAAGTCTCTGGGAGAGGAATCTATCCTTCCAGCACATCCTATTTATTGTTGTGGTGAGGTTTAGATCCCTGGAGCATGTGGCTTGAGAGGATATGGTTTTCTTTAGGTGGAGCATGTCCATCAATTCTGGGTTGGACATAGCCTTGTATGTCAGGAAGAGATCACCTCTGAGTAGGTGGTATGCAACCGAGTACACCTGGAGTTTCTTCAGTCGCGCTGCATAGGGTATCTGCTTGAGGCCAGTGATTATCTTAGTGAGGAACTTCTGTGGTCTTTCCAGTTGTTGCAGGTGTCTTGTAAGGTACATCCCAAATGGGGCATTGTACTCTATGATGGGTCTGATGAGTGATGCGTAGAGGTGCCCAATGGCCTCTTTCGATCTGGATGCAAACCCTTTTGTGATTAGGTTGGCCACATAGAAGGATTTTCTAACCATTTTGGTAATGTGATTTTCAAAGGAGAGGTTACTATCTACTTGGGTCCCAAGATCCCTTATTACATCTTCCATATTTATGGGGCTACCACCTATGTGGTAGTTTGTGGGTACTTTGTTTTTCCAAAGGGGATGACTATGCACTTTTTGGCATTTAGCTTGAGGCCATGGTTTTGACACCAGGTATCTTTTGGAGGATGTCTTTGTCAGCCGGAGAGTCAATTATAGCCCCTGGTTTGCAGTTGTCTGCAAACTTTGTCAGACATAGTCCTCCTGTGCTTGCCTGTACCTCTGAGAAGTATATGCCAAACAGCCCTGGGAACACCACTTCTAACCGATTTAGAGTCATGGTGTTGAAGGCCTTTGCAAGGTCTATGTAGGCTGTGTGGACCACCTTTCCCTCATCTATAGCCTTGGTAACTGTCTCAAAGAAGTCCACCAAGTTTAGGAGGCATGATCTGCCCTTAACAAAGCCAAACTGGGTAGGGTCCAGTGTTTGGAGGTTTCCAATGTCTCTGTTAATGAAATTCATGAAGATGCGCTCCATAGCTTTGCAGACCAAGCTAGTCAGGCTTATAGTTTATAGTTTGCACTGAACCTGTCTGCCAGAATGTTGGCTATATTGGTTGGTTCAGTGTATTTTGTGCCATTCTGCAATAACTCCGAGCAGATCTGAGAATTGCCATTTAGATTCTTGACATAGCTAAAGAATGCCTTGTGGTTATCTTTGGAGTCCATGGCAATTTTTCTTTCAAAGTTGGCCTTGGATGATTTTATGAGGGAATGTAGTTTCTTGCTGATACTGATCAGGGATGTCTTCCCTTCCTGGAATTTTACTCTTTTCTGTACTAGTTTCCACCTTCTATTGTATAGCTTGCTAATGGCAGGGGTCCACCAGACTGGTTTCCTTTTCTTGGAGGAGTGAGTGTTGGCTTTGTTTGGGATAGCATGATCCATGCATTCTTGTAGGTGCCCGTAGAGTGCATTAGTAAAGGATTTTGCAGCTTGGACAGCGTTATCCTTTAGCATGGGGGCTTTGAAACTTCCCACCTCGGTCTTAAGTAACGAGAAGTTTGCTTCTGAAAAGTTTTTCACAGTTGTTTCTTTGACTGGGGGTAGTGGCAGAATGTGGATATCAAGAGTGATTCGTTTATGGTCAGACTGGTGTGAAACACAGGTTGCCCATGTTGGTGATGACCAGGTCTAATATGTTGTCACCTCTGGTGGGGGTGTTGACCAGTTGATCCAGGGCATTTGAGTTTATAAATTCTAGGAAATGTTGGGCAAGGGAGTTCGTACTTGAGTAGTTTTCCCAGTTAATGTTTGGGTAATTGAAATCACCCAATATCAGGGTGTTTGGTAGGACATTTATGTTTCCCAGTGTTTCCAGGAATGCAGAGTGGGGGTCCTGGGACATGGTGGGTGATCAGTAGCAAGCTATAATTTGAATAGCAGTTTTGCTTGTTCTTAGTTGCACGTGGATGATCTCTGAAGCATCGTGCTATGCCACTAACCTGAAGGTGTGCGTATCCTTTATGAATATGGATACTCCCCCGCCTTTTGTATTTCAGTCCGGGTTTTGTGTCCAAAATGTATGGTATGAGTTGTAGCCTGGTAGTGCTGGGGTGCTCTCTGGAGCCTAAAACCAGGTTTCTGTTACTGCACATATATCGATTTTCTCCATACTGAGGAGTGCCTCGAGTGGCGTGCATTTTGAGGTTTAGACTTCTGGCATTGAGCAGTATTACCCTCAGTTTTTTGTTACTTGTGATATTTACGGTGGTGGGTTTGTCTTTTGAGCCTTGCCAAAAAAGGCATTATGGGGGTGGCAAGAGCCTTGGCCAGTATTCAAAACCCTAAGGGTGACAGGTGCAAGCTGTCTCTAGCAAAGCAGCGTGGCTTGTCGAGCATGTCATCCCAGGCTGACAGACACGGGATCCCCTATGAATGACACCAGAAACTTAGCCAATTGTTGAAATTGATAATTTTTTTCTCTATACCGTTGTATTATTCTTGGTGAGGGCAGGATGCTACTCAGGGTCAGAGTCATACAGGTCTGGGCTACGTGATCAGAGACCTCCTCCATGTCTCTTTTCATGTAGTCCAGGGAGGTACGGCTCAGGTCATTCACACCAACATGGACAATGACAAAGTCATATTTGTACTTGTTCTGGAGTGACCTGAGTGCTTGTGTTATGTGGTGGATCCTGACACCCAACAGGCAACTAACAGTAACCTTCTCCTTGTTCAGCCTAGTGAGTGGGATGTCAGTGTGCCTGACTATAGAGTCACCTATTACTAGTGTGTTGGATATGTTATTTTGCCTTAAGGGCTGTGATTGTATGGCACACTAGTTTTGTGAAGTATGTGTTTCATGGTTTGTGTTGGGGGGGTGGAGGTTGCTTGGATGTCTGTTTTGGAGGTCTCTGTTGCTTTTGCAGATTTTTATTTAGAGCCTCCGAGTATGTTTTTGTGTATTTATGTATGCTTTTTGCCAGTGCTGGTTTCATAGGTCTATGTGAGACTGGTGGTGTAATGCAAGTAATTCCCTTCTCCTCTTGACTGCCTGGTCCAGTCTTAGGTTGAGAGAGCTTAGCCTCCAGTTTGGCTGTATAATTGCATCTCTCGCATGTATTATTGTTTGGTGAAAGGAGGAAAGGGTTGTCTGTGTACATGAGTCAATTGTAACATTGCCTCAAAATGCCCAGATTCACCAGGTGGTCTGGAGAGTACACCTGAAACTGCCCTTTGGGCATGCCTGGATAGGTACAGTGAACTGTTTTACTGATTGGCTGGTAAGGTCGAATAGAGAGCCTTGTCCTTCTCTACAGTATATGGCAGCCTAGTACTAATGTTTATTAATGCTTGCTATGAGTTTTGGGCAAGTGCCGGGATGAGAAGTGCATGATTTGAGTGCTTAAGTTGAAAGTGTGTCTAGTTCCATGGGAAAAATTGAAGAGTAGACTTTGTGGAGCCAGGAATACTTATACCCTAGCTAACCAGTGCTGCCTGGCGTGCAAAACTGCACAAATGTGGGTTTTATAGCAGGGAAATGAAAGAGATAGAAATTAGGCCAATAAACTACACATTTCTGGGCTGAAACCACTCCTCCAGGGACAGACAGGCTGCTCAAAGCTTCCTCTCTCACAGTGAACAGAGAAACTTCCTTCTATCCAAGTAAGGTATGGGCAAACACAGAACCTGAATTCAGCACTAACCTGAAAACTGTACTAAACTAGCTTAGAAAGGTGGGAAAACAAGTATATATATTTTTTTTTCAGAAAATAAAGCAGATGCAATCAAAAAAGTATTTTAAATGCACAGAAATGGCTATCACACTTGAGTGTGTAGCCTACAACAGTTAAACAGGTAATTTAAACACAAAAATGACTTTGTTAAAGTGCAGGCAGTAAAATAAGTACAATATGTAGCTGAAACAAGCTTTTTAAATCACAGAAATTCTAGAAAATTGGCGTTTTAGGTGGAATTAGCTAAAGGCAGCAAGAAAATGCAGAAAAATGATAATCACTCCAAAGTCTCTCTATTGTCTGTCTGCTGCTGTAGAACTCTGTAGCGCACCAGGCAGGAGGTTGCTGAGCTGTATACTAGCACAAAAACCTTGCAAATGTGGGTTTTATAGCAGGGAAATGAAAGAGATAGAAAGTAGCCCAAAATGGCCAATAAACTACTCATTTCTGGGCTGAAACCACTCATCCAGGGACAGATAGGCTGCTCAAACTCCCTTTCTCACAGTGAACAGAGAAACTTCCTTCTATGCAAGTAAGGTATGGGCAAACATAGAGAATTGTAACATAGCCCTGAATTCAGAACTAACCTGAAAACTGGACTAATCTAGCTTAGAAAGGTGGGAAAACAAGTATATTTTTTGTTTTTTTGAGAAAATAAAGTAGATACAATAAAAAAAAACACTTTAAATGTACAGAAATGGCTACCATACTTGAGTGTGTAGCCTACAACAGTTAAACAGGTAATTTAAACACAAAAATGACTTTGTTAAAGTGCAGGCAGTAAAATAATTACAATATGTAGCACAAGCTTTTTAAATCAAAGAAATACTAGAAAATTGGTGTTTTAGGTGGAATTAGGTAAAGGCAGCAAGAAAATGCAGAAAAATGATACTTAATCATGCCAAAGTCTCTCTATTGTCTCTCTGCTGCTGTAGAACTCTGCAGGGCACCAGGCAGGAGCTTGCGGAGCTGTATACTAGCACAAAAACCTTGCAAATGCGGGTTTTATACCAGGGAAATGAAAGAGATAGAAATTAGTCCAAAATGGCCAATAAACTACTAATTTCTGGGCAGAAACCACTCCTCCAGGGACAGATGGGATGCTCAAATCTCCCTCTCTTACAGTGAACAGAAAAACTTCCTTCTATCCAAGTAAGGTATGGGCAAACACAGAAACTTGTAACACAGCCCTGAATTCAGCACTAACCTGAAAACTGGACTAAGCTAGCTTAAAAAGGCGGGAAAACAAGTATTTTTTTTATTTTATTTTGCGAAAATAAAGCATACACAATCTATAAAACACTTTAAATGTACAGAAATGAGCTTTGGCCAACTGAGACCTACATGAGTGGAGTTAAGTAGATTTTTATCTGCACTTTTATCAAATAATACATGATTTAAAGTAATTTGTTTGTGTTGCATTGAACAATATCTAGCTGGAAGTTGACTGTTTTTTCAGTAGGTCTTATACAAGTGGTATTTTCAGTTAAGGCTTGTTAAAAAACCTGCATAGCCAGTAATAAGTGGGGATAGTTTACCTCATTGTTATTCGGTTTCTGTCTTATACAAGTGGTACAGTGAATTGTTTTCTGTTTAAACTGTGAGCTTTGGCCAACTGAGACCTACATGAGTGGAGTTAAGTAGATTTTTATCTGCACTTTTATCAAATAATACATGATTTAAAGTAATTTGTTTGTGTTGCATTGAACAATATCTAGCTGGAAGTTGACTGCTTTTTCAGTAGGTCTTATACAAGTGGTATTTTCAGTTAAGGCTTGTTAAAAAACCTGCATAGCCAGTGATAAGTGGGGATAGTTTACCTCATTGTTATTCGGTTTCTGTCTTATACAAGTGGTACAGTGAATTGTTTTCTGTTTAAACTGTGAGCTTTGGCCAACTGAGACCTACATGAGTGGAGTTAAGTAGATTTTTATCTGCACTTTTATCAAATAATACACAATTTAAAGTAATTTGTTTGTGTTGCATTGAGCAATATCTAGCTGGAAGTTGACTGTTTTTTCAGTGGGTCTTATACAAGTGGTATTTTCAGTTAAGGCTTGTTAAAAAACCTGCATAGCCAGTGATAAGTGGGGGTAGTTTACCTCATTGTTATTTGGTTTCTGTCTTATACAAGGGGTACAGTGAATTGTTTTCTGTTTAAATTGTGAGCTTTGGCCAACTGAGACCTGCATGAGTGGAGCTAAGTAGATATTTATCTGCACTTTTATCAAATAATACACAATTTAAAGTAATTTGTTTGTGTTGCATTGAGCAATATCTAGCTGGAAGTTGACTGTTTTTTCAGTAGGTCTTACACAAGTGGTATTTTCAGTTAAGGCTTGTTAAAAACCTGCATAGCCAGTGATAAGTGGGGTAGTTTACCTCATTGTTATTCGGTTTCTGTCTTATACAAGTGGTACAGTGAATTGTTTTCTGTTTAAACTGTGAGCTTTGGCCAACCGAGACCTACATGAGTGGAGTTAAGTAGATATTTATCTGCACTTTTATCAAATAATACACAATTTAAAGTAATTTGTTTGTGTTGCATTGAGCAATATCTAGCTGGAAGTTGACTGTTTTTTCAGTAGGTCTTATACAAGTGGTATTTTCAGTTAAGGCTTGTTAAAAAACCTGCATAGCCAGTGATAAGTGGGGGTAGTTTACCTGATTGTAATTCGGTTTCTGTCTTATACAAGTGGTACAGTGAATTGTTTTCTGTTTAAACTGTGAGCTTTGGCCAACTGAGACCTACATGAGTGGAGTTAAGTAGATTTTATCTGCACTTTTATCAAATAATACACAATTTAAAGTAATTTGTTTGTGTTGCATTGAGCAATATCTAGCTGGAAGTTGACTGTTTTTTCAGTAGGTCTTATACAAGTGGTATTTTCAGGTAAGGCTTGTTAAAAAACCTGCATAGCCAGTGATAAGTGGGGGTGGTTTACCTCATTGTTATTCGGTTTCTGTCTTATACAAGTGGTACAGTGAATTGTTTTCTGTTTAAACTGTGAGCTTTGGCCAACTGAGACCTACATGAGTGGAGTTAAGTAGATTTTTATCTGCACTTTTATCAAATAATACACGATTTAAAGTAATTTGTTTGTGTTGTATTGAGCAATATCTAGCTGGAAGTTGACTGTTTTTTCAGTAGGTCTTACACAAGTGGTATTTTCAGTTAAGGCTTGTTAAAAAACCTGCATAGCCAGTGATAAGTGGGGGTAGTTTACCTCATTGTTATTCAGTTTCTGTCTTATACAAGTGGTACAGTGAATTGTTTTCTGTTTAAACTGTGAGCTTTGGCCAGCCGAGACCTACATGAGTGGAGTTAAGTAGATTTTTATCTGCACTTTTATCAAATAATACACAATTTAAAGTAATTTGTTTGTGTTGCATTGAGCAATATCTAGCTGGAAGTTGACTGTTTTTTCAGTAGGTCTTATACAAGTGGTATTTTCAGTTAAGGCTTGTTAAAAAAACTGCATAGCCAGTGATAAGTGGGGGTGGTTTACCTCATTGTTATTAGGTTTCTGTCTTATACAAGTGGTACAGTGAATTGTTTTCTGTTTAAACTGTGAGCTTTGGCCAACTGAGACCTACATGAGTGGAGTTAAGTAGATTTTTATCTGCACTTTTATCAAATAATACACGATTTAAAGTAATTTGTTTGTGTTGTATTGAGCAATATCTAGCTGGAAGTTGACTGTTTTTTCAGTAGGTCTTACACAAGTGGTATTTTCAGTTAAGGCTTGTTAAAAAACCTGCATAGCCAGTGATAAGTGGGGGTAGTTTACCTCATTGTTATTCAGTTTCTGTCTTATACAAGTGGTACAGTGAATTGTTTTCTGTTTAAACTGTGAGCTTTGGCCAACCGAGACCTACATGAGTGGAGTTAAGTAGATTTTTATCTGCACTTTTATCAAATAATACACAATTTAAAGTAATTTGTTTGTGTTGCATTGAGCAATATCTAGCTGGAAGTTGACTGTTTTTTCAGTAGGTCCCCACCCACCCTCCCTGTTTTTGTCTTTGTGTTAATCTTGGTGGCTTTGAAACTGCCCGCCCCTCTTGTAAATTTGCACTTGGATACTCCTCCTGGGCCCATCTCATTTGCTCACTCAAAAAAAAAATGATCTGCTTTTTCTGTATTTGTGTTTCTTCCTATTTTTGTTTTGCTTTAAAAGTACTCAGTTGTATTTATTACTTCTTGGTGTAACTCATTCTAAGCCTTTTAGTTTAAGCACTTGGGATTCAGACCAGTTGTTTTACATTAAGAAGATTTGTGATCTGCTATGTAGTGGCAGGACAGGTAGCTTACATCATTCTAGGTTGGGAACTGCTGATTGAGGGCTCAGTGTCTGTTATTCTAAAAGTGTATTAATTCTGGTTAAAGCACTTGGGCTTCAGGCCAATTATTTTATTTTAAGAGGGTTCGTGGTCTGCACTCTTGTGGGAGGAGAGGCTGGATTCTGCCCTTCTGAGCTGGGAATTTCTGGTTAAAGGCTTATAGTGCCTGCATATTTGAACTGCTTCTTACTGAAATTGGTACACCTTGTTTGCTGTAGCATAGACTAGATCCAGGCCTGCTGAATCTAGCTTTGTTTGTATAACTCGAGCACTAATCCAGGCATTCTTTAAAGTATTCAATTGTATTTATTACTGCTTGCTAGTAACTTGATTAAAGTGTGGCTATCGTTCTAAGTCTTTTGGATTAAGCAATTGGGCTTTAGACCAGTTGTTTTACATTAGGAAGGTTTGTGGCCTGCACTGTGGTGGCAGGGCAGGTAGCTTACATCCTTCTAAGTTGGGAACTGCTGATTGAGGGCTCAGTGTCTGTTATTCTAAAGGTGTTTTAGTTCTGGTTTAAGCACTTGGGCTTCAGACCAGTTATTTTACATTAAGAAGGTTCGTGGTCTGCACTCTTGTGGGAGGAGAGGCTGGACTCTGCCCTTCTGAGCTGGGAATTTTTGGTTAAAGGCTTATAGTGCCTGCATATTTGAACTGTTTCTTACTAAAATTGGTACACCTTGTTTGCTGTAGCATAGACTAGATCCAGGCCTGCTAAATCTTGTTGTTTGTTGCTTGTTATTTCCCTGAAATGCTAATTCCACCTAAAACACGCTTTCCAGTGCTTCTGTGGATCCCTAGTGATATCTGCATTGCTTACTGCACTTATTTCCTTGTTTCACTTGAATGAAAGTTACTGTTTGTCGTTTTTCATTTATGTTACCTGTAGCACACTGCATTTAAGTTACCTGGCACTTGCTCACTAAAGCAATTATATAGGTCAGCACTAAAAAATTAAAACCACTACACCCTCACAAACACCCTCACAAACTTCCCTTGAGTACCTTGTTCCCCATGGCCCTTTTTTTCAATTATAAAGGAATTCCCAATACTATTCTAGCATGTCCAAAGGTAGTTGTCAATCTCCTCTCTGGTCCAGCTGGTGAATCTTGGAATCTTGAGGCAACGTTACAACTGCCTCATGTACACAGACAACCCTCTCCTCCTCCCAACAAATTCCAACACATGTGAGAGATGCAACCATATAGCCAAACTGGAGGCTAAGCTCTCTCAACTCAGTACTGGCATAACCAGTCAGGAGGAAAAGGAAACCACACTCACTACAATTCCAGTCTCACATAGACCTACCACAACAGCAAACCAAACACATAAACACACAAAAACATACTCGGAGGCTCTAAATAAAAATCTGCCTAAGCAGCAGAGACCTCGAAAGCAGACACCCAAGCAACCGCTACCCCAAAACGAAACACATGCAACACATAGCTCACAAAGCCAGTGTACTGAACAGTCACAGCCCTTAAGGCTAAACAACACGGCTGATACACTTGTAATAGGTGACTCTATCATCAGGCACACTGATGTCCAGCTCACCAGGCTGAACAAGGAGAAGGTCATGGTGAGCTGCCTGTCAGGCGCTAGGATCCGCCACATAACACAAGCACTCAGGTCACTCCAAGGCAAGTACAAATATGACTCAGTCATTGTCCATACTGGTGTGAATGACCTGAGATGTACCTCCCTGGACTACATGAAAAGAGACATAGAGGAGCTCTATGAGCATGTAGCCCAGGCCGGTATGACTCTGACCTTGAGTAGCATCTTATCCCTCACCAAGAATGATGCCACAATATGAAGACAAGATGATCAATTTCAACAATTGGCTTAAGTATTGGTGTCATTCAAAGGGGATCCAATGCCTGTCAGCCTGGGATGACATGCTCGACAAGCCACGATGCTTCGCTAGGGACGGCTTGCACCTATCACCCCTGGGCTTTCGGATATTGGTAAAGGCTCTTGCTACCCCCATAGTGCCTTTTTTAGGCAAGGCTCAAAAGACAAACCCACCTCCATAGGTATCACAAGGGATAAGAAACTAAGAGTAATGCTACTCAATGCCAGAAGTCTAAACCTCAAGATGCATGCACTCGAAACTCTCCTTAGCATGGAGAACATCGATATCTGTGCAGTAACAGAAACCTAGTTCAAGGCTCCCGAGAGCACCCCAGCACTACCAGGTTATACCTCATACCATGCTTTTCGGCCCCAAAACTTGGACCGAATCACAAAAGGAGGGGGAGTATCAATATTCGTCAAAGATACCCACACCTCCAGGTTGGCGGCACAGCACCAAGCATCAGAGACTATCCATGTGCAACTAACAGTGGGTAAAACTGCCTTCCAGTTTATAGCCTGCTATAGACCACCCTCCTAAACCCAGGAACTCCACTCAGCCTTCCTGAGAACACTGGAAAATATGAAGGTCTCTCCAAACACCATTATATTGGGTGACTTCAACTACCCAAGCATAGACTGGGAGCATTACTCTAGCTTCAACACCCTAGCCCAAAGGTTCCTAGAATTTATAAACTCAAATGCTATGGAACAACTTGTTACCACTCCCACAAGAGGGGAAAACATACTGGACCTGATCATCACCAACATGGGGACTCTATGCTCCAGACCAGATGTGTATCCCTCACTGGTAAGATCAGACCATCAACTAATTTCACTGGATATTCACATCCCAACCCCACCCCCTGCCCAGAAAACCACAGTGAAAAACTTCTCTAAAGCAAATTTCACACTCCTCAAAACTGAGGTGGAATCCTTCAAAGCCCCCGGGCCTGTGGAAAATACGGCCCAGACCGCAGAATCCTTTATAAATGCATTCTATGAACACCTTCAGGAATGCATGGATCAAGCAATCCCAGATAAAACCAAGACCCAATCCTCCAAAGGCAGACGTCCTGTCTGGTGGACCCCAGCCATAAACAAACTATACAACAGAAGGAGGAAGCTACTACATGATAGAGCAAAATCCCAAAAAGGGAAGGCATCTCTGATCAGTATTAGCAAAAAACTAAGGGCACTCATAAAATAGTCTAAGGCCAGCTTTGAGAGAAAAATTGCACAGGACACTAAGGATAATCACAAGGCTTTCTTTAGTTATGTTAGGAACCTGGGTGGGAATTCCCAGATATGCTCAGAATTAGTCCAAAATGACAAAAAATACATCGAACCCATAGACGTTGCCAACATCCTAGCTGACAGGTTCAGCGCAAACTTCTCTTCCCCCCCCCCACCAAAAGGGCAAATATCTATCCCAGCAGAGTGCTGCCCCCCCTGACATCTCAGATGCTCAGGTAAGAGCTGCCCTCTCCAAAGCAAAAAAACACAGCATCAATGGGAACAGACGGTGTCCCGGGCTGTGTCCTACATGAACTCCAAGAAGAGCTAAACCTAAACATAAAACTACTATTCAATCTCAGCCTTACTACAGGATATGTACCCAAAGAGTGGCATACAGCAATGGTGGTCCCTCACCACAAAGGTGGTGCCTCAATGGATCCTGGAAACTATCGCCCCATAAACCTGACTAGTTTGGTCTGCAAAGCTATGGAAAGGATCATCATGGACTTTATAAATAAAGATATTGGGGACCTACAGACACTGGATCCTACCCAGTTCGGCTTTGTTAAGGGCAGATCCTACCTCTTAAACCTGGTCGATTTCTTTGAAACAGTCACCAAGTCCATTGACGAGGGGAAGGTGGTCCAGACAGCCTACCTGGACCTTGCAAAAGCCTTCGATACAATACCCCACTCGGGCATTATAGATAAGCTCACCAGCTTAAATATAAACCCCTATGTCACTAGATGGGTTGCAAAATGGCTCAAGGACAGAACCCACATGGTTAGAATTGCTGGAGCCATGTCAGATTCCAAATCAGTTACAAGTGGCATCCCACAAGTCTCAGTCCTGGGACCTCTCTTGTTCGGTATATATTTCTCGGAGGTACAGGCCAACACAGAAGGACTGTGGCTGACCAAGTTCGCAGATGACTGCAAACTGGGCGCCATAATCGACTCTCCAGCTGACACAAGCATCCTCCAAAAGGGCCTCATAGAAACAGACAACTGGTTGCCAGAGCCATGGCCTCAAGCTAAACACCAAAAAGTGTATAGTCATCCCCTTTGGCAAAATCGAAGTGCCCACAAATTGCCACATAAGTGGTAATCCATTAAGTACGGAAGAAGTAATTAGAGACCTGGGGACCCAAGTTGATAGCAATCTCTCATTTGACAACCACGTTGCCAAAGTGGTTAGAAAAACATTTTATATAGCCCACCTAATCATGAAGGGATTCACATCTAGATCAGGGGAGGTCATCGTGCCTCTTTACTCATCCCTCATCAGGCCCATAATTTAGTACAATGCCCCTTTTGTGATGTACCTTACCAGACACCTGCAACAACTGGAAAGACCCCAAAAGTACCTCACCAAGAGGATCAAAGGGCTCAAACAGATGCCATATGCTGCCCGGTTAAAGAAACTTCAGCTCTACTCAGTGGCATACCACCTGCTCAGAGGCGATCTGTGCCTGAGGTATAAAGCCATGTCCAACGCAGAATTAATGGACATGCTGCACCTCAGAAAATCCAAATCCCATCGAGCTACGCGCTCGAGAGACTTGAACCTCAGCACTGAAATAAATAGGACATGCTGGAGGGACAGATTCATAACCCAGAGGCTCCCTTCACTCTGGAATAAAATCCCAGTCCAGGTTAGGCAGAGTCCCTCACTGACTCTCTTCAAGAGGAATCTTGATGAGTGGATGGGGGATCGTAGGTTTACCCCGGGTATCACTTCTGTGTCACTGTTAGACAGAGGCACAGTATACTAACCTCAAAAAAGGGCATAGCAAAATTAATTTAAAATGGGTGGCGAAAGCCAAACACACTCTGGCTAGGCTTATAAATGCCCTAGGGCAGATAGCCTAGTATGAACCTATGAACCTATGAACCTAAAAAATGGCTATCACAATTGAGTGTGTTGCCTACAACAGTTAAACAGGTAATTTAAACACAAAAATGACTTTGTTAAAGTGCAGGCAGTAAAAAAAGCCTATCTATCCCTGAAGGAGTGACCTCAGCACAAGATCTAGTAGTAATTGGTCGTTTTGGACCATTTCTAGCTCTTTTGAAGTTACCTGTATAAAAATCTGCCTCTGAGCGTTTTTTTTCGACTATACTACTCAGCAACAGCTCCTCGTGGTCCTGCAGAGTGGTGCTAGCAGCAGAGAACTGAAAAAGCGACAATTTTCCAGATTTAAGTATATTTTTGCTGTTTCTACCTGTGCGACCTTCTTTTCTTGCTGTAAATGAAGTTTAAACTGCTATTTTATCTGTAGTGAGCATTTTTTTTACCTGCACTTAAGTTAAAGTTTGTTTGTTTAATTTTACTTTTGAGGCTGCCCACTCAAGTGTGCTAGCCTGTGCATTTAATATACTGCTGTTTCCCTGCATTTTTCTGTAGTTTTCTTACAAAAAAAATATATCCTTGTTTTCCTGCCTTTCCTTGACTAGAATAGTCCAGTATACAGGCTTTGCTTTATTCTGGTTTTTGGGATAGTTCCTGTGTTGCCCATTGCCTTACTTGGATAGAAGGAAGTTTCTTTGCTCACCAGTGGGAGTGGGGAGCTTTGAGCAGCCTATCTGTCCCTGAAGGAGTGACCTCAGCACAAGATCTAGTAGTAATTGGTCATTTTGGACCATTTCTAGCTCTTTTGAAGTTCCCTGTATAGAAATCTGCCACTGAGCATTTTTTCGACTATACTACTCAGCAACAGCTCCTCGTGGTCCTGCAGAGTGGTGCTAGCAGCAGAGAACTGAAAAAGCAACTACTTTCCAGATTTAAGTATATTTTTGCTGTTTCTACCTGTGCAACCTTCTTTTCTTGCTGTAAATGAAGTTTAAACTGCTATTTTATCTGTACTGAGCATTTTTTTTACCTGCACTTAAGTTAAAGTTTGTTTGTTTAATTTTACTGTTGAGGCTGCCCACTCAAGTGCGCTAGCCTGTGCATTTAATATACTGCTGTTTCCCTGCATTTTTCTGTAGTTTTCTTACAAAAAAAATATCCTTGTTTTCCCGCCTTTCCTTTACTAGAATAGTTCAGTATACAGGCTTTGCTGTATTCTGGTCTTTGGGATAGTTCCTGTGTTGCCCATTGCCTTACTTGGATAGAAGGAAGTTTCTTTGCTCACCAGTGGGAGTGGGGAGCCTTGAGCAGCCTATCTGTCCCTCAAGGAGTGACCTCAGCACAAGATCTAGTAGTAATTGGACATTTTGGACCATTTCTAGCTCTTTTGAAGTTCCCTGTATAAAAATCTACATCTGCGTGGCTTTGCGCAATTGTGCGGTTAAACAGGTTTAAACTATTTCTGGCTCTGCCAAGTTTGCTCTTCAGTTTTTCCCTTAAAACTGCTCTCCTTTCAATAAAATCAGTCTATTCTCTATCTAAAAAGCCCAGCACTTGATCCTAAAGCATTTTTACTCAGGTAAAGCACTCTTGAACAAAAGAAAGCACTACATCCACCTACAATCCCCTTGAGTACCGATCTCCCTTTAGGTCATTTCTAACTCAGTACTCAGCAATCCCTTACATTATTCTAGCATGTCGAGAGGTCAATTACTGGTGTCCTCTCCAGTTCAGCTGGTGAATCTGGGAATCTTGAGGCAATGTTACAACTGCCTCATGGTCACAGACAACCATCTCCTCCTCCCAACAAATACAAATATATGTGAGAGATGCAACTATATAGCCAAACTGGAGGCTGAGCTCTCTCGACTCAGTACTGGCAAGACCAGTCTGGAGGAGAAGGTAACCACACACACCACAAACCCAGTCTCACATAGACCAAACACAACTGCAAACCAAACACATAAACCCACAAAGACATACTCAGAGGCTCTAATTAAAAATCTACCAAAACAACAGAGGCCTCAGCAGACATCCAAGAAACCACTACCTCAGAACATAGCACATGCAACACGTATTTCTCAAAGTCAGTGTGCCAAACAGTCACAGCCCTTAAGGCCAAACAACATGCCTGATACACTTGTAATAGGTGACTCTATAGTCAGACACACTGAAGTCCCGTTCGCCAGACTGAACAAGGAAAAGGTTACAGTAAGCTGCCTGTCGGGCGCTAGAATCCACCACATAACACAAGCACTCAGGTC
The DNA here is from genome assembly GCF_019279795.1 of Protopterus annectens. Classification (NCBI taxonomy): domain Eukaryota; kingdom Metazoa; phylum Chordata; order Ceratodontiformes; family Protopteridae; genus Protopterus; species Protopterus annectens. Next base: position 1,380,681,061 of record NC_056743.1, read on the forward strand.
ACTCCAAAGCAAGTACAAATATGATTCAGTCATTGTCCATGCCAGTGTGAATGACCTGAGACGTACCTCCCTGGACTACATGAAAAGAGACATAGAGGAGCTCTCTGATTATGTAGCCCAGGCTGGTATGACCCTGACCCTGAGCAGCATCTTACCCTCACCAAGAATGATGCCACAGTACAAAGACAAAATGATCAGCTTTAATAATTGACTCAATTACTGGTGTCATTCTAGGGGGATCCAATGTCTGTCTGCTTGCGATGACATGCTTGACAAGCCACGCTGCTTTGCAAGGGACAGCTTGCACCTGTCACCCCTAGGCTTCCGGATATTGGCAAAGGCTCTTGCCACACCCATAGTGCCTTTTTTAGGCAAGGCTCAAAAGACAAACCCACCTCCCTAGAAAACACAAGTGGAAAAAAACTAAGGGTAATGCGGCTCAACGACAGAAGTCTAAACCTCAAGATGCAGGCTCTTGAAGCCCTCCTCAGTATGGAGAGCATTGATGTCTGTGCAGTGACTGAAACCTGGTTCAAGGCTCCTGGGAGCACCCCAGCACTACCAGGTTATACCTCATATCATGCTTTTCGGCCCCATAACTTGGACCGAACCACAAAGAGAGGGGGAGTGTCCATATTCATCAAAGACACCCACACCTCCAGGATAGTGGCAATGCACGAAGCATCGGAGACCATCCATGTGCAACTAACCATAGGCAAAACTGCCCTACAGTTTGTAGCATGCTACAGACCACCCTCTCAAACTCAGGAACCCCACTCAGCCTTCCTGAAGACACTGGAGAGTATGAATGTCTCTCCAAATACCATCATATTGGGAGACTTCAACTACCCAAACATAGACTGGGAGCATTACTCAAGACCCAAGACCCTAGCCCAAAGGTTCCTAGAATTCATAAACTCAAATGCGATGGAACAACTAGTCACCACTCCCACAAGAGGAGATAATATACTAGATCTGATCATCACAAACATGGGGGCACAATGCTCCACACCGGAAGTATACCCCTTACTGGTGAGATCAGACCATAAACTAATCTCACTGGAAATCCGCATCCCGCCCCCACCCCCAGCACAAAAGACCACAGTGAGGAACTTCTCAAAAGCTGACTTCCCACTTCTTAAGACTGAAGTGGTATCCTTCAAGGCCCCTGGGCCAGTGGAAACCACAGCCCACACCGCTGAATCCTTTATAAATGCCTTCTACAGACACCTTCAAGAATGCATGGATCATGCAATCCCAAATAAAACCAAGACCCTTTCCCCCAAAGGCAGGCGTCCTGTCTGGTGGACCCCAGCCATAAACAAAATTTACAACAGGAGGAGGAAGCTACTACAGGACAGAGCAAAATCCCCAAAAGGGAAGGCATCTCTGATCAGTACTAGCAAAAAACTACGATCACTCATAAAATCATCCAAGGCCAACTTTGAGAGAAAAATTGCAAAAGACACTAAAGATAATCACAAGGCTTTCTTTAGTTATGTTAGAAACCTGGGTGGAAATTCCCAGATATGCTCAGAGTTAGTTCAAAATGGCAAAAAATACACTGAACCCACAGATATTGCCAACATACTGGCAGACAGGTTCAGTGCAAATTCCCCCCCCCCCCTTCCCTCAAAAGGAGAAATATCTATCCCAGCTGAATGTAGCCTCCATGACATCACAGATGTCCAGGTGAGAGCCACCCTCTCCAAAGCTAAAATCACAGCAGATTTTGTCCTGGGTTGCGTGCTATATGAACTCAAAGAGGAACTAAACTCGCACATAAGGCTACTGTTTAATCTTAGCCTTACTACAGGATACGTACCCAAAGAATGGCACACAGCAACAGTGGTTCCACTCCACAAAGGAGGTGCTTCTACGGACCCTGGAAATTACCGCCCCATAAGCTTGACGAGCCTGGTCTGCAAAGCTATGGAGAGGATCATTATGGAACTCATAAACAAAGACATTGGGGACCTACAGACACTTGATCCTACCCAATTTGGCTTTGTTAAGGGCAGATCCTGCCTTTTGAACCTGGTCGACTTTTTTGAAACAGTCACTAAGGCCATTGACGAGTGTAAGGCAGTTCACACAGCCTACCTTGACCTTGCAAAAGTCTTTGACACAATACCCCACTCGGGCATCATAGACAAGCTCACCAGCTTAAATGTAAACCCATATGTCATAAGATGAGTTGCAAACTGGCTAAAGGACAGAACCCACAAGGTCAGAATTGCTGGAGCCATGTCAGACTCTAAGCCAGTCACAAGTGGTGTCCCACAGGGCTCGGTCCTGGGACCCCTCTTGTTTGGCATTTATTTCTCAGAAGTACAAGCAAACATAGGAGGATTGTGGCTGACAAAGTTCGCAGATGACTGCAAGCTGGGCGCCATAATCGATACTCCAGCGGACACTAGCATCCTTTAGAAAGGCCTCACAGAAACAGATAACTGGTGCCAGAGCCATGGCCTTAAACTGAACGCCAAAAAATGTATAGTTATACCCTTTGGGAAAAACAAAGTACCCACAAATTACCACATAGGTGGTAATCCATTAATTATGGAAGAAGTAATCAGGGATCTAGGGACCCAAGTTGACAGTGACCTCTCATTTGACACCCACATTGCCAAGGTGGTTAGGAAGACCTTCTATATTTCCCACCTTATCATGAAAGGATTCACATCTAGATCAAGAGAGGTCATTGTGCCCCTATACTCTTCCCTTATCAGGCCCATGATTGAGTACAATGCCCCATTTGGTATGTACCTTACCTGGCACCTGCAGCAGTTAGAAAGACCCCAGAAGTACCTCACTAAGAGGATCAAGGGTCTCAAACATATGTCATATGCTGCCAGATTGAAGAAAATCCAGCTCTATTCAGTCGCATACCACCTACTCAGAGGAGATCTATGCCTGACGTACAAGGCCATGTCCAATCCGGAATTAATGGATATGCTCCACCTAAAAAAATCCAAATCCACCAGAGCCATGAGAGCGAGAGACTTGAACCTCAACACAGAAATAAATAGGACATACTGGAGGGACAGATTCATAACCCAGAGGCTCCCTACACTCTGGAACAGAATCCCAGTCCATATTAGGCAGAGCCCCTCACTGACTCTCTTCAAGAGAAATCTTGACGAGTGGATGGGAGATCATAGGTTTACCCCGAGGGTCATCTCTGTGTCACTTCTAGACAAAGGCACAGTAAACTAAACCCTAAATGGGCACAGTATTATCATTCCAGGGGGTGGTGGAAGCCACACACACTCTGGCTAGGCTTATAAATGCCCTAGGGCAGATAGCCTAGTGTGACCCTATGAACCTATAAGTACAATATGTAGCTGAGACAAGCTTTTTAAATCACAGAAACTCTAGCAAATCTGCGTTTTAGGAGGAATTAGCTAAAGGCAGCAAGAAAATGCAGAAAAAATGATACTTAATCACTCTAAAGTCTCTCTATTGTCTCTCTGCTGCTGTAGAACTCTTCAGTGCACCAGGTAGGAGCTTACTGTGCTGTATACTAGCACAAAACCTTGCAAATGCAGGTTTTATAGCAGGGAAATGAAAGAGATAGAAATTAGCCCAAAATGGCCAATAAACTACTAATGTTTGGGCTGAAACCACTCCTCCAGGGACAGATAGGCTGCTCAAAGCTCCCTCTCTCACAGTGAACAGAGAAACTTCCTTCTATCCAAGTAAGGTATGGGCAAACACAGAAATTTGTAACATAGCCTTGAATTCAGCACTAACCTGAAAACTGGAATAAACTAGCTTAGAAACATGGGAAAACAAGTATATATATATATATATATATATATATATATATATATATATTTTTTTTTTTTTTTTCCAGAAAATAAAGCAGATACAATAAAAAAGCACTTTCAATGCACAGAAATGGCTATCACACTTGAGTGTGTAGCCTACAACAGTTAGACAGGTAATTTAAACACAAAAACAACTTTGTTAAATTGCAGGCAGTGAAATAAGTACAATATGTAGCTGAAACAAGCTTTTTAAATCACAGAAACTCTTGAAAATCAGCATTTTAGGCAGAATTAGCTAAAGGCAGCAAGAAAATGCAGAAAAATTATACTTAATCACTCCAAAGTCTCTCTTTTGTCTCTCTGCTGCTGTAGAACTCTTCATGGCACCAGGCAGGAGCTTGTATAATTACGTCATTGCTGAATTGTTGGGTGAGTGGCTTTAGTTCAGAAATATGATATTGCAGTGCATTTCACAGTAATGTCTTGCATTGTGCAAGCCAATGGAGTGTTTGCATCAGGGTTTTGCCCTATTGTCCACTGTGGTGTGACCAAGCAGTTGGTAAATATAATTAATTTAAAAGAGTCTGGGGAGCTTTATGTGTATTTTTGTTATGTTGCTGGTGCACCGTTTTTGAAATCTTATTTTCAATAAATGGTGAGTTGAACAAGTGTGCTTCAATGGCTTACAGGTGAACCCTTCAGTAACATTCCTGTTAAGACAAGCTGAACGAATATCATGATGTCCTGGATGAGTGTCTCATACACAGCATTCACTTCTTTGTATTTGCATACATATCTCTTTTTCTCCCAGTTACACCTATCATAAGTACTAGTATTTTTGTAAACAGGATTACATCTCCAGCAATCTGAAAATCTGGAAAAAAGTATTAGCTATTATGTGTCTTCTACCACTGGTCAGATAATCACCGATCCTTTTACAATTTTTCCATGGATAGTAGATCCAAGAATGCCTGTTATTTCCCTTTGTTTCTCTCAGTGTCCCACTTTCATTTTCCTGTTGTCACTTGTTTACATCTTATGCAGATGTATTAAGCAATAAAACTGAATGTAGTGGAAATTATGGTCATGAAAGTATAATTAGAAACAGCTAAATAAGTAAGAAAACATGTTGATAACTTTAAATGTTGCCATAACATTGCACCCCAGGCACAAATTATATAAAACTCTTTGGGTCATAGTAAAGCAAAATGTGGATATGTGCAGTAAACATAACACAACAGGTGTGAATTGTTTCTATAGGTATATACTGGTGGACAGGTTATACATTTATTCCCAGAAATTAGATCATACTTCCCTGTATGTCTTCTTGTGTTATAACTAGGAGGATGGGTGCCTATGGAGCCCTGAGATCATATTAGCTGAAAGAAAGAAAGTTGTTTATTCACTCTTGCATCTGGAGACCTTTAAAGACTTCCTTCTGTGTGGTTTGTGGGTGAGACACTAAGTGAAAAAAACAAGGTTAAATCACCTGTTTAATGAGTAACTTAGCATTACTTGAAATGTTATGCAGCAAACCAGGAAATTATAGCTTACATGCCACAAAGAACATTTCATGTAAAACTTTTGTGAAGATGGTGCAATGCTGAAAATATTTAGAATCATATTTTCACAGCTTTTGCTTTAAATACACACTTCTAGTTCTCCCTCTAAACATCTACTTTGAGACAAGAGAAGACGCAGGCAGAGCAGTGATCTCTGGAATAAGGGTGGTACACTTTTATGTCATAAAGTTATCAACAATGAAATACATTTGAGTAAAGCATTTGGTTTCAAGAGAGTAATGACTGAAAATCAGGTTTTAATAACCTGTAAAAGACCTTACAACAACTTTTTTTTAATTTTCCCAAATTAAAACTAGTTCAAAAAAAGGTAGGAGTTAATTTTAATGTGACTTACTCCGCTATGTGTTACATAACTATAGTGTAGTCTTATCCTAATTTTAATGTGTAAAAGATGAACCCCAAAAAATCAAAGGAAACCTTTAATGAATAACCAACTTATAATAGAACAAAATTTAGGAGCTTGTGAATACACATTTTTAGAGATTGCATTAAAGAAAGGAGATTCCATAAAGGACTGCAAGTATGAAAATTTCCCAGTGGCTAAAATAATAGAGGAATGAGGAAACCTGAAGGTGAAATTAAGGCAAGTGAACCAAAATTCAGCACTAATCTTCTGTTTTCTATGATAGATGACAACTTTTGCTCCACCTCCCAACAAGTAGATTCTAAGTGTGATAAAATTAAGGAGAAGAAGGAAAAGAAAATTTTATGTGACAAAAATGAGTATGAAATCAAAACAGAATATCATGTTCCTGACAGTAAATCTTCAAAAGTTAATCACACTGAGGGAATGGTTGTTGACAACCAACTGCAGACAACCACCATTTCCTCACAGTTAGCTAATGAGCAGGGTAATTTTTCTAGAATTCCTCCATGCTGTGCAAGTCCAAAGGGATCACAAAGAAGAACTCCAGGGGGCACTTGAACCATTCAGATGGCTTTTATCACCAACACAGGGTCATACATAAAGTTTGTTCTGAGCAGACAATGAGAAAACTGAGCAGGAAGTATTAGAAGAAGATAGCTCTGGCATGTAACACAAGTACTGTTTTTAATTCTGCTGGTTTCACTATATTTTATTACAGTCATTTAATAGTAACTCCTACTCTGATCCCTGCTGTTTCTCTATTTGACAGGTTATGTAAATACAATTTTTAGATTGCTGTCATGAAAAATCTTTAATATATATATATATATATATATATATATATATATATATATATATATACAATCTAACTCAAGATTAGAAGAAGTCGCTCCACTAGTTCGTACCTTATTGGGCTGTAAGAAGTATGAAACTAGACAAAGGGTGTGGGGTTGTTATTATGAATTATTTTGATTATTCTACACAAACATTGGACTTCCTTAATGATGGGACTTTTCCTCCTACATGAAATTAATGTAGATTTTTCCAGAACTGATCTGCTGTTGAATGGCCTATTTATTGGATATCATTGTTTCATGCATTGAAAGATTTTTGTGCTGTTACACATCAGTATGACCAAACATTTTTCAAATCCATAAGACTCATAAAAATTTTTTGAACCTCCTTTAAGGTCCATAGTGGTGTCTGCAGGCTCAGAACCTGAATCCTTAACTTATTTTGACAAGAAGCTTAAAACCTTTTATTTCAAGACAAGACACACATAATTAAATATTCATGGCATTTTTAGACTATTATAAAAAATGAGAGCTCCAACCATCAGATAAAAAAAAAAAGTAATGTGCAAAGGTTTCCAGTCAAATATTATTTTCAGTGCAATACATCTTAAAATCTTAGTTCCACATTTAAATAGAAAATTAAAGCCAATAAAAAATTCACCCAACAAATCGTGATATACTCATAGCCATTGTGTAAACCGGATTAATTAATACCATTAACTGAAACATATTCTGTTTGAATTTCAACATTGGCTTAGCATTATTCATTACATTCAAGCCAGGCATACAATCAGTTATAAACAAAAATCAATCCATTTATATTTAGCTAGTTCAGTCAGCAAGACTAAATCGCCTCCATGTTTATTCTTAAACAGTTGTTGAATGACCATAAATTTGAATATATGTTCTTTACTCATTTGTCAATATACTTATATAAAGCATTAATACATCTATGTATTTCTGAAAAATATGAGTATATCCTTTCTCTTAATTTCCAATTACTTTTACCTATATAAAAACTTTTGCATTTTATACAGTTAGCAAGATACACAACATTCTCAGTACAGTATATTGCCAAGGCTTTAAAGATACATTCCTTTTTAGGAATAAGATGTATAAATTTATTATCTATATTTATAGAATTACAATATTGTCAGTTATGACATGGCTTTCTACCATATCCATTATCTAATACTTTCTCACATATTGGCTTTTATTTTCTATTTAAATGTGCGTTAGGGCCGGCAAGCCAGCACGTAAAACTCTACTGCCAATCATTAGTGGACCGGAGTTCCACTGTGGCGACCCCTAACCGGGAAAAGCCGAAAGACACAAACAAACATTTTCTGCCTATCTCTTCTAAATCCTGAGCTGGATTTGCCACAGCAGTCTAACATGGCCTGATTGCCAAGCCTAATGCTTCTTAATCTACCTCCACCCTTCCTTAGCTTTGGAAGAACTAAGATTTTAAGATGTATCACATTTAAAAAGAGTATTTGACTTGAAACCTTTGCATATTATAGTATTTTTTTATTTATTATTTATTGGATGGTTGGCACTCTCAGGTTCTTTTTTTTTTTTGTCTTTATTTCATCTGTAATTTCTATTCAGCTGCACTGGGTTTGCATTTGGATTTCTTGAGAGTTGTCTGTGTTTTAGAATTGGTGGATAACTCACATTTTGTAACTGTCACAGACTGATTTTCAATTATTCATCATACTTTGAGGCTTGAATTGTTCTATGAGTCTTTATTAAGTGATAAAAACTTGTTACATACTGATATTTTATTGATTATGAATTTTATGGAGACAGTTTTAAAAAACACCTAGGTATTTTTTGACTGACAATTAAAAAAAAATGAAGGCTATGGCAGTGTAGGCAGCTTCTGTCCCCATTTTTCCCAGTATCATCTTATGGCACTGGGGAACTCAATTTGTTTTTACTAGTTTAATTTTGGTCCGTGATAAAAAAGTATTTTTGGCATCTGTATGAAATCTTCATTTTGCAGGTAGGAACAGAAGAAGTATTACAGAACTTTTTCCCATTTATTTCAAATTTGTTAGATTTTGCTCATCACTTCCATAGGGATTTTTTTGTAGCACTTTTTGAAGATTGAGTGAACAAGAAACAACGGTCTGAAATATACCATATTTACACTATTCAAGTTACCATCCATTCTGACAGAATAAAAAACTATAAAAAAGAGCAAATGGTAAGGTTATCTAGGTTGCTTTCTGATTATTTGGTTTCCCACAGTGAATAAGACACTTTAAAATTAGTGTTTTTTGAGACTAGCTTTTCATATAATTTGGTTAATGGGGTTGACTCAGAGATCATCTCAAACAGAGGGTGATTTCAACCAGTTTTGAATATTAATGTTGAAAAATAGATATCTGAAAGAACTAACAAGAACACAACAAGATTTAGTAGAGATATTTTTTATTCTCTACATTAATACATCTACTGAGATAGAAAGCATTATGATTAATAGCTGGAAAGCAGTATTTGGATCCAATGGTATGACATATAAATTATATGAATCCCCTATATGTATATTTATAAACAGGATAAAAATAATAAACATTTATTTGAGGAATGGAAGACTATACTTACTACATGCACTAGCACCCAAATGTGGGGCTTGTCCCCCATGCAGATATAAGTATGATTCTGCTAATATTATGCTGAGTTCGTATGACAGAATAATTAGCAATAATGGTCTATTCATTTGCAATACAAAAAGAATTAGGTATATTGCCAGCTCCCTTTCCTATCCCGTATTACCCGCGGGGAAACATAAGCATGATCTAAAATCAATAATATGTGAAGATGTTTATTTCATAAAGAGAAAGGATTGTGCTTTATAATCAAATACAAGAATTTCATAAGTAAAGTGAGAATGGTTCTTATTTCAGATAGAGGTGGGAATTGGGAAGCCCGACTGGAATACAAAGATTTGTATCGGCACCTCCTACTTAGCACTATATCACCCCCCCCCAGTCTAAATGATTCAGTTTCTATTACTAATGTTATGAAAATCAGAGTAGCCAAACTATATGAGGTTGCTATTTGTTTTGTCTATTTATTTCCACCCACCTCAATCCTTGCTTCTCTTTATTCTCCATTTTGTTTTAATGAGTTCACTTTTAATTACTTCATTTTATAAACTGACATTTCTAATGTCTTTACCATCTTAAGAATTGTTTTAAGTAATTTAATTTTACAGAACAGAAATGGCTTGTGGAAGATATTAAAGCAATAACTGATGATGTGGTGTGGTATATTGAAGATTTACCCACGGTTGGTGTAATTAAATAAAGCCAGCCGTGGGTAAATTTCAATATACCACAACCACGGTTATTGCTATTACACAATGATATTATTTAAGAAAAAAAAAACTTACTTTTCATAAATAATCCCCCGGATTTACAAAAGCTTGCACGGAGTGCAAGAAGAGTGTAGGAGCTCATGCCGGCAATATGTCTGCCGTGCGATCCAGGTACAGCCGGCAGGGGCATGCACGAGAGCTGCTAAAGCTACTATTGCATGGACAGCGTCATGGTATGAAAATTACCTCATTTGCTGGTGGAAGCCATGCAAATGAGGTAAATTTGCGATCCAGGAAACACTAACCTGTCTGTGGAAGATTAGTGTTAGCTGCAGAAATGTACTCCGTTGGTAACGGAGTACATTTCTGAAAATAGCTAAACGGAGCTATGACAGATCCAAATAAAGGATGCATACAGTTGAGGAAGTATGCCAACGGCCAAATATAAAGTCATTGGCATTATATAATGTTTAAAAGTATAACAATTTTACTTTTTTCCCCCCGATCTCCGATGTTTAAGCATAGCGCAGCACTGCGCAAACGTGTGGCGCTTATAAAAACAAGAAAATAATTTAAAAAAAGCCAAAAATAGGCATTTTCACTAAAAAGCTTATTCTGTCATGCAGGTGAATGGCAGGCTGAAGACAACATGGCCACTGAGTAGAGGTTGCTAAGGGGGGGGGGAGCTCAGTGTGAGAGATGTAACCATGCATTACTAGGCAATCCTATGCAAATGAGGATAAGGATAGTGAATCCCAATTTTCTCCAGCATGTGAGGCATGTCCCAAGTGTGTAAGAGTAGGAGTAGGTGAGTAGAAGAGTAGAATATAGGTGACATCATGAGGGGGTGTGTCAGACAGGCTGTAAGCTAATTGGAGCACAGTGGCTTGTGTTTGCTTTGAGTTGTTCAGGATTGCAAGAGTCATGCCTACAGCCGTCCTATTTGAAAACCTCAAACCAAAGGTGCACACTGTTAAAAGATAGGAAACTCCTTGCAAACATGTACACAGCGTGTGCACGCGTGTGCATGTGTTTGCTCTCATTTGCGCAGTGCTGTCCCAGGCAGAAACAGAAAGGCAAAAGGAAGGAAAAGAAGTAGTAGGAAGTTAACCAAGGAGAACTAGCAGAGCTGCCAGGTGAAATATATCAGAATCAGCTAATTACACAGGCAGCAGACTAGCCCAGCCCAGCATTTTAAACTCTGCAAACACCATTCCCCCCTGTTTTTTCTCAAGAACTCTGCAACACTGCAGTATACAAAGAGGGAAAGCTTAAAAACCTTAAGTCAGACAAAATGTTAGGGGCTGCTCTTGCTATCATAAACCAATATGTGCAAGGTGCTGAGAGTGGTGATGTTGTGAATGCTGGTGAGCAACCCACAGTGAGGAGATGGTGAAGAGTGTACAGACCCAGGGTAACCTACCAGGGGCTACATGAGCTGGAGATAGTGGAGCACTATAGGGTGGAGAGAGACCTCCTACAGCAAATTGTTGAGCTTTGCCAGCCACACCTCACACACAGAACCAACAGAGGGGAACACATCCCAGTGGATACCAAGGTATGTGTAGGCCTAAGAATACTAGCTACAGGTACCTTCCAAAGACTAACTGGTGATATGATGGGGATTTCACAGGCATCAGCATCCAGGGTACTCCACCAGTTCCTGGATGCCATGTCAGCACATGTCGGTGACCACGTATATTTCCCCAATTCATGTGAGGCATTGGCCAGCAATATGCGTCTTTTCCACCAAATAGCAGAATACCCTGAGGTAGTGGGTGCAATAGACTGCATGTACATATGCATCAAAGCACCACCCGGTGAGCAGGGTAGGGTCTACATCAACCGCAAGGGTTTCCCCTCCATCAACTGCCAGTTTGTGTGTGATACCAGAGCATAATAATGAATGTGTGTGCTGGATGCCATGGAAGCTATCATGATTCCCACATTTGGCATCTGACCCAGCTGTACCAGAGATTTGCCAATGGGGACATCCCTGAGGGTCACCTAGTGGGGGATGCTGGATATGCACTGGAGCCGTGGCTGATGACACCCATCAGAAATGCACACACACCTGAACAAGAACTCCATAATGAGGCACACACACAAACAAGAAACATAATTGAGCATGTGTTTGGGATGCTCAAGTCATGGTTCCAGTGCCTGGACACATCTGGTGGAGCCTTGCAGTACTCACCAACTACATGTACCCAAATTGTTATGGTATGTGCCATGCTACACAATATGATCCTGTGGAAACAGCTGCAGCAGGAGCAGCATGGGGCGGGGCCAAACAGCCCCCCACCATTGCCAAGGCCTGCACAGGCACAGCATGACTCGGAGGATGAACAACCTGAGCCTGCCCTAGTAGGCAGAAGGAGGCGTGCCCAGTATGCCTTGGCCTTGGCAAAGAGGCAACGCATAGCACATACACTGACTCAGTAGGAACCCTGGAAATTACACCTCTCTCTGACTTGCACATACAGTAAAAGGGATGCCTAACTTGACACTACCTGTTTTCAAACATGTATAGGGAGTGTGCTATGTGCATCTGACATAGGCAGCCCTGCAGCACCACCTGAGGCATGAGTGCCCTATTTTAAGCAATATAAAGCACTGCTAAGCACATTTTACCAGTATTGAGCATATTTAAATACAATTTTGCGTAGCTGCGCTCCATGCTAACCAGTGCAATGTCGGGCAACGTTGAGCAATGTTGAGCAAAGTTGGACAACGATGGGCAAAGTCGGGCAAAGTTGAGCAAAGTCAGGTAAACACGCTCACACCTGCTTTACTGTTCCTTAACCAGTCAGGTCTGCCCAGCAGGAAAATAAAAAGCAGTGACAGGGCATAAACTCAGGATACTGTGCACTATAGCCACAGTACTGAACTACTAAGCCATGACAGCATTTCACTGGCACAGACACAACTTAAGTCACTCACACATACCAGTTGGGGGGGTCACATACCTAACAGTCACAGCCAGCAGGACAATTGTAGACAAATGCAAACACAAACAAATGCTGTATCATGCCCTCTGAAGAGGCATATGAGTAACCTCCCCCCAGGCCTGTGCAGACAGATAACAGCAGGCCAGGCAGTGTGATGTGAGTTGGGTAGGCTATGAAGTCACAAACTAATATGTGTGTAATTGGAAGTTAAGGTCTGTAGTACAGTGGTATGCCTCAAGCCAGTATGATAGGCAACAGTACAGACTGAAATGGAGTACCTGACATAGCAGTGCAGGCCTAGCAAATGTGCATAAGTGTCAGGTGTACCCCTCATCCTATGTAGACCCACAGTAACAATCAGGTGTGCCCCCCAGGTTGAAATATACAAATAATAGCTGTCCCCCTGTATGTAGAAATGTTGATAAGTCTATGTAAATTGACTCATGGAAGCCCTGCAGGCACAGTAGGCTTCTTGTTGATGTACAACACAAACGTGAGCCCTGAAGTAAAAAACAACTTGAATTTTCACACACATATATAGTATATATATATATGCCCATAGCGGGCATGCTCGCACACTTAACAAATTTAGCAAATGCCAGTCAACAACATACTGAAAGGTCATACTGAGCATGGTCACACACTTAGGCTATGTCTGAGTACAGCAGTGGGCCACACATATCTGTCAGTTGCAGTTCTTACTCCAGACACTTGTCACTATTCACTGATCCTACCTTGCGCACACAGTGATATGAAAACATACCCATATAATATATTGGACTCCTGTCATAATCAAACTATGTAAAACAAGTACTTAAGTTGTTCAAAGAAAGTGAAAATCCAAAGAAGATCAATAAATCTCCGATCAGTATCATCAAGAAACAATGAGCACTCCTAATATTATCCAAGCCATGTTCTGCCAAAAGTATTGCCAAAGAATCCATAGAGAACCATTAAGCTTTCTTTAGCTATGTTATAAATATCAATGTAAATTCATATATGTTCTGAGTCAGTGCAAAGTGTAAATGAATACATGTACATGACTGACATTGCCAACATCTTGTCAGATAGGTTCATACATATTTACCCCCTCTCACTGAGAAAAGGGCCCATTACCATACCTGGAGATTGTGAAAACCCAGAAATCACATATACAATGGTTAAACAGCTCTATCCAAACCTAAAAACACGGTGTCTATGGGATGACATGGTGTCCCTGGCTGTGTCATATGTGACCTCCAAAACAAACAGACCCTGCACCTGAACAGTCTATTGAGACTCACCCTCTGTACAGGATATGAAACTGTTGAATGGGTTACAGAAATGTTTGGCACACTCCACAAGTGTTGGTGCACAACAGACCATGGGAACTATTGTTTTATAAGCCTAATAAGCCTGATCTGCAAGGCCATGGAGTCCATCATTATGGAACTCATAAGCAGAGCTATTGGGAGCCTACAAACACCCAACCCTACCCATTTTGGTTTGGTCAGGGGCACATCATGTTCCCTAAACCTGCTAGACACTTTTCAAGGCAGTCACCAGGACATACATCAATGAAATGAGCTCCACATGGTCTACATAGACTTTGAAAAGCCCTTTTCCAACATCTCACACACATGTCATATCCACAAAATCAACAACCTGTGCATAAACACGTATATCATCTGATGGATTGCCATCTGAGGCACAGATAGATCCCACAAGGTAAGAACTGTGGTTTCCCTGTTGGACTGTAAGCTGGTAACAACTGCTGCCCCCCATGGCTCAGTCCTGGGACCCCTCCTGTCTTGTGTATACTTTTCAGAAATACAGTCAAACACATGAGGGCTATGGTTAGCAAAGTTTGTGGATGACTGCAAAAAGGTTGTCATAATCAATGTTTGAGACAACAGAGACATCCTTAAAAAGGGACTCAGTCAGACAGATGTGGAGTCAAAATTATGGCCTCGAGCTACAGTCATACAAATACCACATAGGTAACTTAAAATAAGGCACACATGGAGCTCAGCAAAACGGACAACTGCTTTAATGAACAAACACAAAAACAATCCACAGCAAGCTAAATTACAGCAGCACAGCACAGCAAATGAAATTGCAGAGCACAAGCAACAGCACAATAATGCTGTAAAGTTAATCCACATACGTGTTCATCACAGTAACTTCATCAGATACCTAACCTCTCTTCCTTTGATGAATAAATAAACTAATCTAATTCAAATGAACCAATGAGTGAACAGGCGATCTGCCCAACAGACCGGTCCATGTCCAATGCAGAACTGATGTACATGCTCTATCTGAAGTAAACCCAAGCTCACTGTGCCACATGCTCTAGGGATATAATCATCACAACAATAAATAGAACATGTTGGGGGGTACATTACTAATTTACAGACTTCCCTTGCTTTGGAACAGGCTCCCAACCTACATTAAACTGAGTCCCTCACTGACACTCTTCCAGAGGAGCCTTGATGATTGTATGTGAAACTGAACTGTCACACCATGGATCACTTTATCAGCTCTACTACACAGAGGCATAGGGAACTAACCCCATGTGTGGTGATAGCTGCACACTCTGGCCATACTAATATATGCCTTCAGGCAGATAGCCTATTACCTACCTATGCACCTATATATGTAGGGGGAACACAATATAATACGCCAAAGATGGATGGGCAGAGATGTGTGAAAGAGGTTGACCATGACAGGGAGCCATCCATGACTGTCCCACCCAGCACACATCCCAATGGTACAAAAGACATGAGGTGCACATCTCACCCACTGTAAATAATAGCCACCAGTATCTGTAAGCATTACCGTGTATGTGGTGCATGTGCCTGCTGTACAATATGACTGTACAATGAAGTACACATCTACTATCTATAGACATGTACCTGTCACATAGGTTCATAGGTATGTAGTAGACTATCTTCACAAAGGCATATATTAGCCTAGGCAAGTTGTGCAGCTTTCACCACCCCATTGGTTAGTCTCCTAAGCCCTAGTTCTAATAGTTAGTACCCTAAGCCCCTTTCTAGTGGGGCTGCTGATGTGATGCCTGGCTTAAATTGTCTCTTTCACATCCACTCATCAAGGTTCATATTGAAGAGTGTCAGCAAGGGGCTTTATCTGATGTACATTGGGACTCTGTTCCACAGTAAGGCAAGTCTCTGGGATGGTACTCTATCCCACCAGCATGTTGTATTCATTGTTGCAATGAGGTTCATATCCCTGGAGTGTGTAGTGCGATTCAAGTTTGTTATCCTTAGATGGAGCATGTTCAACAGTTATGTGTTGGACATGGCTCTGTATGTTAGGCAAAGTGTCCCTCTGAGTAGGTGGTACGCAATGTTGAACAGATTTAGTTTTACCAGTTGCATTGCATAACACAACTGTTTGAGGCCAGTAATCCTCTTGGTGAGGTACCTCTGTGGTCTCTCCAGCTGCTGGATATGCTTAGTCGAGTACATCCAAAATGGTGCATTGTACTCAATGATGGGTCTGATGACTTAAGAGTAGAGGGCCACCACTACCTCTTTTGATCCTGATGCAAATCCTTTGTTGATTAGGTGGGCCACATAAGATTTCCTAATCAATTTGGCAACATGGTTGTCAAAGGAAAGATGACTATCTACTTGTGTCCCCAGATCCCTTATTACCTTGTCAGTTTTTAGGGGGTAACACCTATGTGGTAGTTTGTGGGTACTTTGTTTTCCCCAAAGGAGATTACTATGCATTCTTTCACATTGAGCTTGAGGCCATGATTCTGACACCACACATCTGTCTCATAGAGTCCCTTCTGGGAATCTATTACAGCAAACACTTTACAGTTCCCAGCAAACTTAGTCAACCACAACCCTCCTGTGTTGGCAAGTACTTCTGGGAAGTATATACCAAACAGGAGGGGGCCCAGGACTGAACCCTGGGGGACACCAGTTGGTACCGGTTTAGAGTCTGACACATAGCCAGCAACTCTTAATTTGTGGGATCTATCTGTGAGCCAGTTTGCAATCCATCTTGTGATGTATGGATTTATGCCCAGGTTGGTAAGTTCATCTATGATACATGACTGGGGAATGGTGTCAAAGGCCTTAGCGAGGTATAGGTAGGCTGTGTGGCGCTCCTTTCAATCATCTGTAGCCTGGGTAACTGTCTAAAAGAAATCCACCCAGTTCAGGAGGCATGATCTGCATTTGATGAAACTATACTGGGTGTGCTCAACTGTGTGAAGGTTCCCAATGTCTTTATTGTTGAATTCCATTATGATTGGCTCCATTGCCTTGCAGATCAGATGCGTCAGGCTCATAGAGCGGGAATGCCAAGGGTCTTTTTTGGCCCCACCCCTGTGGAGTAGGAAGAACATTGCTGTGCAACATTCTATGGGTACATATCCTGTAGAGAGGATGTAGAGAGAGATGTAGGCATCCTTGATGAATATGGATACATCCCCACCCTATGTGCTATGATCCAGGTTCTGATGCTGGAAGGTATGGAATGAGTGGCTGTTAGAAAAATAAAATGTCCTTGCAACTTGCGCATCTTGACTTGTTGCAACCGCTCCCCATAGGAAGAAGTTTGATTAAGTATTAAATCTATTCGTTGCTCGAACATTGCCCCTTTAAATTTCTCAGTAATGTCTCTGTACAGAGTCTCGGCTTTGTTCTTCAATTCGTCTTCTATCGGAGTAAAATATTCTATCAGCAACTTCATGTAACTGTAGCTTAATTCTAGGTTCATCTGCTGCCACCTTTTTAGCAGGTCGGGATGGCTATTGCCATAGGTGGGCATGCAGAGAACCCTTATGCCTCTCGGCACTAATTTAAAATGTAAGCAGGCTTCTAAGTGCCTCCTCTGCCACGTAAGTCTCTGTAGTTTGTATAGTGTATTTTCTAACTCTTTTAGAGTCACATTGAAATCATGCACATTGTCATTACCAATATTATTGCTCTCATTATCCGTTTTGGAAAGTTCCATAGAGAGGAAAGGATTACCTCTCTTGTCCATCAGGGTTTCCCATCTCTTCCTTAAATTAATCTTCTCTGGTACATAGTCCAACTCTACTAGAGGAGTATCCATCGTGTGGCTGCAGCGACTCAGGAATACAATGAAGTGAGTGGATACCAAGGTATGTGTAGGCCTAAGAATACTAGCTACAGGTACCTTCCAAAGACCAACTGGTGATATGATGGGGATTTCACAGGCATCAGCATCCAGGGTACTCCACCAGTTCCTGGATGCCATGTCAGCACATGTCGGTGACCACGTATATTTCCCCAATTCACGTGAGGCATTGGCCAGCAATATGCGTCTTTTCCACCAAATAGCAGAATACCCTGAGGTAGTGGGTGCAATAGACTGCACGTACATATGCATCAAAGCACCACCCGGTGAGCAGGGTAGGGTCTACATCAACCGCAAGGGTTTCCCCTCCATCAACTGCCAGTTTGTGTGTGATACCAGAGCATAATAATGAATGTGTGTGCTGGATGCCATGGAAGCTATCATGATTCCCACATTTGGCATCTGACCCAGCTGTACCAGAGATTTGCCAATGGGGACATCCCTGAGGGTCACCTAGTGGGGGATGCTGGATATGCACTGGAGCCGTGGCTGATGACACCCATCAGAAATGCACACACACCTGAACAAGAACTCCATAATGAGGCACATGCACAAACAAGAAACATAACTGAGCATGTGTTTGGGATGCTCAAGTCATGGTTCCAGTGCCTGGACACATCTGGTGGAGCCTTGCAGTACTCACCAACTACATGTACCCAAATTGTTATGGTATGTGCCATGCTACACAATATGATCCTGTGGAAACAGCTGCAGCAGGAGCAGCATGGGGCAGGGCCAAACAGCCCCCCGCCATTGCCAAGGCCTGCACAGGCACAGCATGACTCGGAGGATGAACAACCTGAGCCTGCCCTAGTAGGCAGAAGGAGGCGTGCCCAGTATGCCTTGGCCTTGGCAAAGAGGCAACGCATAGCACATACACTGACTCAGTAGGAACCCTGTAAATTACACCTCTCTCTGACTTACACATACAGTAAAAGGGATACCTAACTTGACACTACCTGTTTTCAAACATGTATAGGGAGTGTGCTATGTGCATCTGACATAGGCAGCCCAGCAGCACCACCTGAGGCATGAGTGCCCTATTTTAAGCAATATAAAGCACTGCTAAGCACATTTTACCAGTATTGAGCATATTTAAATACAATTGTGCGTAGCTGCGCTCCATGCTAACCAGTGCAATGTCGGGCAACGTTGAGCAATGTTGAGCAAAGTTGGGCAATGATGGGCAAAGTCGGGCAAAGTTGAGCAAAGTCAGGTAAACACGCTCACACCTGCTTTACTGTTCCTTAACCAGTCAGGTCTGCCCAGCAGGAAAATAAAAAGCAGTGACAGGGCATAAACTCAGGATACTGTGCACTATAGCCATAGTACTGAACCACTAAGCCATGACAGCATTTCACTGGCACAGACACAACTTAAGTCACTCACACATACCAGTTGGGGGGGGTCACATACCTAACAGTCACAGCCAGCAGGACAATTGTAGACAAATGCAAACACAAACAAATGCTGTATCATGCCCTCTGAAGAGGCATATGAGTAACCTCCCCCCAGGCCTATGCAGACAGATAACAGCAGGCCAGGCAGTGTGATGTGAGTTGGGTAGGCTATGAAGTCACAAACTAATATGCGTGTAATTGGAAGTTAAGGTCTGTAGTACAGTGGTATGCCTCAAGCCAGTATGATAGGCAACAGTACAGACTGAAATGGAGTACCTGACATAGCAGTGCAGGCCTAGCAAATGTGTATAAGTGTCAGGTGTACCCCTCATCCTATGTACACCCACAGTAACAATCAGGTGTGCCCCCCAGGTTGAAATATACAAATAATAGCTGTCCCCCTGTATGTAGAAATGTTGATAAGTCTATGCAAATTGACTCATGGAAGCCCTGCAGGCACAGTGAGCTTCTTGTTGATGTACAACACAAAGGTGAGCCCTGAAGTAAAAACCAACTTGAAGTTTCACACACATATGTAGTATATATATATATATATATATATATATATATATATATATATATATATATATATATATATATATATATATGCCCATAGTGGGCATGCTCACACACTTAACAAATTTAGCAAATGTCAGTCAACAACATACTGGAAGGTCATACTGAGCATGGTCACACACTTAGGCCATGTCTGAGTACAGCAGTGGGCCACACATATCTGTCAGTTGCAGTTCTTACTCCAGACACATGTCACTATACACTGATCCTACCTTGCGCACACAGTGATATGAAAACAGACCCATATAATATATCGGACTCCTGTCATAATCAAACTATGTAAAACAAGTACTTAAGTTGTTCAAAGAAAGTGAAAATCCAAAGAAGATCAATAAATCTCCGATCAGTATCATCAAGAAACAATGAGCACTCCTAATATTATCCAAGCCATGTTCTGCCAAAAGTATTGCCAAAGAATCCATAGAGAACCATGAAGCTTTCTTTAGCTATGTTATAAATATTAGTGTAAATTCATATATGTTCTGAGTCAGTGCAAAGTGTAAATGAATATATGTACATGACTGACATTGCCAACATCTTGTCAGATAGGTTCATACATATTTACCCCCTCTCACTGACAAAAGGGCCCATTACCATATCTGGAGATTGTGAAAACCCAGAAATCACATATACAATGGTTAAACAGCTCTATCCAAACCTAAAACACGGGTGGTCTATGGGATGACATGGTGTCCCTGGCTGTGTCATATGTGACCTCCAAACAACAGACTCCTGCACCTGAACAGAATTTATTGAGACTCACTCCTGTACAGGATAAGGAAACTGTTGAATGGGTTATAGAATGTTTGGCACACTCCACAAGTGTTGGTACAACAGACCATGGAACTATTGTTTTATAAGCCTAATAAGCCTGATCTGCAAGGCCATGGAGCCCATCATTATGGAACTCATACAGAGCTATTGGGAGCCTACAACACCCAACCCTACCCATTTTGGTTTGGTCAGGCACATCATGTTCCCTAAACCTGTTAGACACTCAAGCGCAGTCACCAGGACACATCAATGAAATGATTCCACATGGTTCACATAGACTTTGAAAAGCCCTTTCCAACATCTCACAATACGTCATCCACAAATCAACAACCTGTGCATAAACACGTATATCATCTGATGGATTGCCATCTGAGGCACAGGATAGATCCCACAAGGTAAGAAGAACTGTGGTTTCTGTTGGACTGTAAGCTGGTAACAACTGCCACCTCCCCATGGCTCAGTCCTGGGACCCCTCCTGTCTTGTGTATACTTTTCAGAAACACAGTCAAACACATGAGGGCTACAGTGGTTAGCAAAAGTTTGTGGATGACTGCAAAAGGTTGTCATAATCAATGTTTGAGACAACAGAGACATCCTTAAAAAGGGTCTCAGTCAGACAGATGTGGGAGTCGCACCATAGCCTCGAGCTACAGTCATACAATACCAATATAGGTAACTTAAAATAAGGACCAAAGGATCAGAAAAGGCAACTCTTTAATGAACAAACACAAAACAATCCCCAAATTTTAAAAGCAGCACAGCACAGCAAATGAAATTGCAGAGCACAAGCAACAGCACAATAAGCTGGTTAAAAGGTTTTAATTTTCCAAAAAAGGCCCCACCTCATCACAAAAGGTTTCTCATGCAGAAAGAAAGAGGTCATTGTTCCCCTACTCATCACCTCATTAGATCCATTATAGAGTACAACGCCTTTTGGTATGTACCTCACAAGACATCTACAACAACGGGAAAAGGGCCGCAGAAATACCTCAAAAAAGAGGTTTAAAGCCTCAAAAAATGCCCTACACAGACCGTCTAAAAAACTCCAGCTTTCCCATAATTCGCCAAAGAGGTGATCTCTGCCTAACATACAAAGCTATGTCAAACCCAGAGCTGTTGGACATGCTCCACTTAAAAAAATTCCAATCTCTCTGAGCTACACACTCTAGGGACCTTATCCTTGTCACCACAATAAACAGAACATGCCGGAGGGATAGATTCCTGTCCCAGAGACTTCCCATACTCCGGAATAAACTACCTATCTATATCAAACAAAGCTCCTCATTAGCACTCTTCAAGAAAAATCTTGATGTTTGGATGGGAAATAGGAAATTCACCCCGGGGATCACTTCTGTGTCTCTGCTCAACAGTGACACAGGAAAATAAATTTCTTGGGTGGCAAAAGCCAGGGTACCTTTTGGGGGTTTGGCCCCAATAGCCTAGTACCTACCTATGAACCTATGAACCTTTGAGCCTTGCCTAAAAAAAGGTAATATGAGGACAGCAAGAGCCTTGGGCAGTATTCAGAAGCATAGGGGTGACAAGTGCAAACCATCTCTAGCAAAGCAACGAGGCTTGTCTATCATGTCATCACAGGCAGACAGAGACTGGATCCCCTTTGAATGACACCAGAAGCTCAGCCAATTGTTGAAGTTTATCATCTTTCTGTTATATTGCAGTGTTATGTAGGTAAAGGTCAGATGCTACTCAAGGTCAGGGTCATACCAGCCTGGGCTACATGATCATAGAGCTACTATATATCTCTTGTCATGTTGTCCTGGGAGGTATGTCTCAGATCATTCACACTGACATGTACAAAGAACAATTCATATATGTACCTGTTCTGGAGTAATGTAAGTGCTTGTGTTATGTGGCGGATCATAGCACCTGACAGACAACTGACAGTAACCTTCCCCTTGTCCAGCCGAGTGAGTGGAACATCTGTGTGCCTGACTATGGAGTCATCTATTACTAGTGTGTTGGGTATGTTGTTTTGCCTTAGGGCCTGATGTGAGGCACACTGCTTTGGTGTATTATGTGTTTTCTGGCGTGTGCTTGGAGGTCCCTTTTTGCTTTTGTCTGCTTAGGAGGACACTCTTTTTTTCAGATTAATATTTGTATTCTCCAGTATGGTAATGTGTATTTATGTGTGTTTTTTGGGGTGAAATATTGTAGGTCTATGTGACACTGTTGGTGTTGTGCTTGTATGACCCTACTCTTCTTGACTGTATTGTCCAGTATTGGGTTGACAGAGCTTAGCCACCAGTTTAACCCTGTGTGTGCCAGCATGTGTTGCATCAACCCATATATGATATGGTCATGGCCTATGCATACAATACACTCACAATGCACCTAGTATGATAAGCCTGCTCAGGTTAGCAAATGTGAAAAAAACCTTTGGGCAAACTGTCAGCAAGAAATGTTTGTATTGCATCCTGTAACTCCATATAATGCTTGATGAAGTGTAAAGATGTACTTAGTTTGGATTAAGAACCCCACACTTGCCAACTGTGTGTGTGTGTGTGTGTGTGTGTGTGTGTGTGTGTGTGTGTGTGTGTGTGTGTGTGTGTGTCTCCCTGGGGAGAGACCAACCTTTTTGGAGACTACTCACACCCCTTAAAAGTGGTATACTCATCTTTGTCAAGTCTGATGATGTCACCATCCTACAAATAAACACATGGAAAGGTGAAACATCAGTAATGTGAAGCCATGTAAATGCCTGCTGTATTCATAAGATAGGTAGGGGTCTGAATCCTGCACTTGCCAAGTGTGCGTGTTTCCCTGGAAAGGAGCAACCTTTTGGGAGACTACTCACACCCCTTAAAAGTGGTATACTCATCTTTGTCAAGTCTAATGATGTCACCATCCTACAAATATACCTGTGGGAAAATAAAATCCC
Organism: Protopterus annectens; assembly: GCF_019279795.1. Lineage (NCBI taxonomy): Eukaryota > Metazoa > Chordata > Ceratodontiformes > Protopteridae > Protopterus > Protopterus annectens. The sequence continues at coordinate 1,380,704,627 of NC_056743.1, forward strand.
AATAATGTGTATATTGCATCATGTAAATGCATACTGTTGTCATATCATAATGTAGTTAAGAAGGAGTTTGAATCTCGCACTTGCTGACTGTGTGTGAGGGTGGGTGACACAGTTGGTCAATGTGGAGTGTGTTTTGATTTTTCTAGTGTATGACATATCACAATGACAACTGTATGTGCATTACACATGTAAGGTAGCTGTGGGGCAAAGCCATATACATACATGTGACCTCAATTATTTCATAGATGGGTACTCTGTTTTCTCCATGAAAGCATCTGTTATCTTTGCCAGAGCATGCTGGCACTTACCAGAACTTAGGTCACTTCTGTATGCTTGTGACAAGCTTAGCCACTGCAGTGATCCCTGGGCTACGTCTTCTGTATCACATCCACTCATCACGGTTTCTATTGAAGAGTGTGAGTGAGGGTTTATGCTTGAGGTATATTTGAATCCTGTTCCAAAGCAAGCAAAGTCTGGCAAAGATGACTACTCATTATAGGTGTGCAACAATCTCTGTGCATCTGCATGCAAACCCTTTATTGCATTTTCCCAGAGAGGGATTTCCAAAACCCTTTGGTAATGCGATTATCACAGGAGAGATGACTAAACACATGGCTCTATGTATACATTAGTACCTGTTCCACTTTTTGGGGGGCTACTCCCTTATGTGGTACGCTGGGGATACTTTGTTTTCTAAATGTGGACAACTATGCTTTCTTTGGCTTATAGCTTTACAGCATGAGTTTGACACCAGGTATCTGTCTCTATGATACCCTTTTGGAGGATGTGTGTGTCATCTGGAGAATAAAGTATAGCCCACAGTAAGCATTTTCATCAAACGTAGGCAGACATATTCCTACTATTTTTGCTTGTACCTAAGAAAGCTATATGCCAAACAGGAGTGGTCCAAGGACTGAGTGCAGGTGAATACCACTTGTTACTGGCATAGAATTGTACATGGAGGCTGCAAATGTTACTGTGTGTCCTACATCTGTGCGTCAGTTGTCAATCCATCATCTAACAATAATTTATGGTCAGTCTGTTGAGGTTATGTATAATACCAGAATGTGGGATAGGTATGAATTGCTGGTGAGCTATAGCTTGGCTGTGTGGACCTCCCCTCCCTCATCTATAGCCTTGTTAACTGGCTTGAAGTCTACTAGGTGTAGGAGCCATGATCTGGCCTTTAGAGAACCTAAGGGGTTGGTGCAGTGTTTGCAGGTTCATAATGTCTCTGTTAATGATTTCCCAATAATGCTGTGCTCCATAGCCTTCCAGATAACATTTGTCGGGCTTATAGGGTGAGAGTTTCCAGGATCTGTTGTAGTTCTACCCTTAATCAATTTATGTTAACATTTGCACTGGGTGTGACAAGGGTGGACAGGATTAGGAATAAGTATATTAGAGGGTCAGCCCAGGTTTGAAGGTTAGTAGACCAAGCCAGATAGGCAGGATTAAGTTGGTTTGTACATGTGCTGAGGAGGGATGCAGAGTATATTGTGAAATAGATGCTAAGGATGAAGCCACCAGGTAACAGGAAAAGAGGAATGCCTAAGATGAGGTTTATGGCTGTGGTGAGAGAGGACATGCAGGTGGATGGTGTGACATCACAAGATGCAGACGGCAGGAAGAAATGGAAACAGATGATCTACTGTGGTGACCCCTAATGGGAGCATTTGAAAGGAGAAGAAGAAAAAAACATTGTAGCTCAACCCTTGTGGACTGTGAACACCATTACCGTCCATTCCACAAGTATACAACCTGTATAGAGGCTGCATCTGAACAGAGTGTTTAGGTGAGTGGTGACTTCATATGTCAGCTTGTGTATGACACAGCCAGGGACACTGTCCAGTACCATTGCCACTGTGGTTTGGACTTTGGTAAAGAGATGTTTTAACTAGAGTGTCTGTGAATCATCAGGTTTTACATTCTTCAGGTCTGGAAATGTGGACCTTGTGTAATGACAGTGTGGTGAAATCCGCATTCAAACTGTCTGACAAGAAATTGGTAACGTCAGTCAGATAAGTGTACTTTGTGACCATTTACATTAACTGTGACCCAATCTGAGATTTCCTGTAGATTATAAACAACACTAAAGAAAGCTTTAGTGTTGTCTTTGGAATCCTTGCCATTTTATATTTTGAAGCTAGCCTTGTATGTTTAATGAGGGCTTGTATTTTCCAAATGATACTGACCAGAGAGGTTATCCCTTCTTGGTATGTAACTCTTTTTTGGTACAACTTTACACCTTTTTTTATATATTTAGTTTATGGCAGGGGTCCATTGACTAATGCACTTTTACTGTATAAGTGAGAATGTCTTTTGTTTGTGATAGCATAGTCCATGCAACCCTGTAGGTGAACAGTGTGCATTACTAAAGGATTATGCAGCTGGGACAGTGTTAACCTTAGTAATGCAAACCAATGACAGATAGCAACAACAGCATCACCCACAGCACAGTGTCCCCCTGTCATAAAACATCTACTCAAGTTCCAAAATGTGTGCAGTACAATGCATACTGGCCACCAATAGAAACTATGGAGTGTTAACACTGGCCAATACAGGGCATGTCACCCTGCCCATGTGTCCAATATGCATGTACATGCAGACAGTGCACCTCCACCATGTTCACAAATGGACACCTGCAACCTGTGTTTCCCCACCCCACACTTACTGTCCACTGTATAACGCATGCTGACACAACTACACACATCAGCCAAGTGGCACATGGGCAAACAAAACACAAATGGAATAAACACTGGTGAAAACAATACAACATTGCTAATTACAGCTTTAATGCATCATGCCTGCTCAGCTACACCTTCACTTTACTGCTGACAACATGCTACACATCCAACCATTGCTATACTTTATTAAAATCACCCTGTGCATCAGCACCATGTTAGCCTGTTCCTGCATCAATGTTACAGATGGCAGGAGGTGGCACAGGTTTCATCATATGCACAGGGTGTGTTGTTGGTTTGCCAGAGGCCTACACTGAGCCACACAATCAAAATGTGTGTGTGAGTGTGTGTGTGAGGGCCATGAATACGGTTATGGGCCAGTGTTGATGTAATGTGTGCAAAGTGTTTGCCCTAGGTTTCTGGTTTATGTGTGTGTGTCTGCATGCACACAGTTCCACCATGTGGCTGCCATATATGGGGATTTGTGAGACAGCTACAGACTGTACCTGGCAGGCTTTACAGATCACCATCTCTGGCCAGGATATGGAACCTGTCCTGGCAGGGGTGCTAAGACAGTATCAGGTACTAATCCAGATTGGGTACTATCCAAGAGGTTGACAAATGCCCACTGGATCCAGGTCCCTGCTGGGACTGGCCATAGCCACATGCATGTGGTCTGCTAGGATGGTCTATGGACAGCCCCCAACATTGCTGGGGCTGGTACTGGCACTACGGGGGTGGCTGTGGCTTGCTGTACATCCATGGTGAAACCCCCAGCTGGTGATGTTTGGGTGTCCCCCCGACATCTCAGCCATCCCACTGTCCTGACACATGGACATGACATTGTGGAGGACATCCAATGTCTCACCCCCAAAGCCCATCAATGACCTCAGTGTAGCTATGGCACCTGCTAGGTCATGGATACTGTCATTTACAGAGGTGTAATGAGCCCTCTGTGCCCTTAGCCCCGTCTTTACCCATTTGTGTCCTTTCCTCCATGACAGCCTGGAACATGCGTGGTAGAAAGAGGTGTGGCACCGCCAGGGGCATGATGACCAGCAGTGCTCTGATGAAACCCTGGGCATCTGCCTATGTGGTACCATTCCAGACATCTGGCTATGGCTGCTTTTCCTGAACATGTGCCATAGATACCACACTGTCCTGGCATGTGCCAACTGTACACTGTCCCTCTGTTAAGGGCAATGGTGAGGATGGATGTACAGGCAGTATGAGTGTGTGCATGGATGGGGTGAAGACTTGTGTACTGTCAATTGGTGGCCCAACAACAGACCCGGACAAACCTGCTTGTGCCTCAACACACCTATCCTCATGATCACTGTCTGTCTCGGTAACCTTAGGTTCCCCGCTGTACTGAACCAGCTCCACCTCGCCACCTGGGAGAGGAAAATAGGAAACACACTTTAAGACCTGAACATGACTTCAGACCCCATGCACACCCTGCCCCATGCACATCACATACACACATGCACACATGCACACATGCACACACACAAAAATACACCCCCCCAAAAGCAGACACACACAACACCAGCAATCACAGAACATACACAATAGCAGGTGATGGTGGGGTACAGTATCACAAGCAAAACAGTCATATCACACATGTCAGCATTCAGGATATGTGTTATGTGTTGCTCAACAGCATGCAGTGCAAGTGTAGTCAGTCCTTGTTACTAACAGTATACATGGCTTTGATGCATGTGTTTTGTTATTAGGTGATGGCCCTCCCCCTGGAACACAATGCATACATGGACACAACATTGCTGTGCAGGTATTCATAACCCTGTGATGTACTGTGCACCATAACTCACAGGTGTACATACCATTGCTGGATGTGTATCTGTGTGTCAGATAGGTATCCAATGCTGATTACAGCCTCTGTGTCTTTAGCAAATAATTGTGGACACATTTTTAGCACATGCATGATGAGTATTCACACAACATTATCAGTGGTGCATGGATAATTGATGGAATACTATTCGGCCACATACCAAATGTATGGTACTTATGGTGAGTGTAGATTATATTGTGGACATGCCAGTCTCATCCATGACATGGCATGTTAAAACACAACTGCATATTTAAACACTACACATACCCAATGTGTGTCATATGACCTAGCCACCTAGCCACAAGACATATATGTGTCAGTTGTGCAAATGGTGATTGGCATGCATACTGTTTAGAGGTGCATATGTGTGCACACACACAACATTAAGGTGTATAGCAATGAAAGCTATGTGTAGTACTGTCGTTACAATAACTGGATGGGGTATAGTACCATAGGCCATTATCATGAAGCATCATGTGGTCACTCAAGGCTACAAATGTTTCCAAAACCAGCACAAAAACATGCTGTGCTGGAACTGTACTACCTTGGCTAAATTCACCATTTCACAACCAGTTGTTAAAGAGTTTGTAAGGAGGCCAATAAGGAGCATTCCCTGACATGAATGTGTAGTGTGTTTCAGAGTGTTTAAATGCCCCAGGATAGGCCTCTACCCCTCAGGTATATTATGTGTAATGTGTGGATGAGATTTTGGATACTGGAGTGTGTCTTTACAGAGGGTTTGGGAATTGTTTATGTGTAGCATGTTAAAATGCTCTGTGTATGACATAGATGTGTATGTTATGTGCATGTTGAGTATCAACTGTGCCTATCCAATGGACACTACAGTCTAGCCACATTTGTTTGAGATGGTCTGGGTATTGCATGTGTTTGAGGCAGCTAATCACATTAGTGAGATGTGCATGCTCTTACACCAAACATGCACAGCATGCATTATGGGTAGGTGTGTTAAATGTGTACATGGCCTACACCTTAACTATGACATGTACAATTTATTTACAATAATAAATGCAGAACACACTCACCAGCAGGTACCTACATAGAAATGAGACAGTTTGTCAGTGGCCACAACTGTGGCATTGCTACTGTGTGTTTGCAATTTTACAGTACAACAACAGCTTACATTCACAGGGCTACAGATTATGTTCCAAATGATCAGTATTGCACAACAACAGGCTCCACATCTTTGAACGACACACTCCACATCTCACATATGCATGATCTACCAATACAGATAACAGTAGTCTACAGATATGCCATGTTACCTGCATGCTCCATGTGTGCTTGCTGGGTGGCTCCAACCTCCATCATGGTGTATGTCTGCTGCTGTTATTTTTGGGCAAGTGCCACCAGGCTCATGATCAGCTCCTCCACTCTGGTGTGGGAGGATAGATATTAATACCACCCCCCTGTTGCAAGCTGTTCACGCACATCCCGCATGCTGACGGACATGTCTGAGAAGATCACTGCAGTGGTGGGACCTGCTCATATGTCTGGTTATGCAGGCCTACCTCATTGACCCTGAGGAAAAGATCTTGCCACATTGGTACGCTCCTGCTGGGCCCTGGTTCATGAAAACATGAGACGGTAGTGCTGAATCATACTGCTAGTGATGATATCACACCTTAAAAGGAAAAATAAAATCCCAATAATGTGTATATTGTGTCATGTAAATGCATACTGTTGTCATATCATAATGTAGTTAAGAAGGAGTTTGAATCTCGCACTTGCTGACTGTGTGTGAGGGTGGGTGACACAGTTGGTCAATGTGGAGTGTGTTTTGATTTTTCTAGTGTATGACATATCACAATGACAACTGTATGTGCATTACACATGTAAGGTAGCTGCGGGGCAAAGCCATATACATACATGTGACCTAAATTATTTCATAGGTGGATACTCTGCTTTCTCCATGAAAGCATCTGTTATCTTTGCCAGAGCATGCTGGCACTTTCCAGACCTTAGGTTACTTCTGCATGCTTGTGACAAGCTTAGCCACTCAGTGATCCCTGGGCTATGTCTTCTGTTTCACATCCACTCATCACGGTTTCTATTGAAGAGTGTGAGTGAGGGTTTATGCTTGAGGTATATTTGAATCCTGTTCCAAAGCAAGCAAAGTCTGGCAAAGATGACTAATCATTATAGGTGTGCAACAACCTCTGTGGATCTGCATGCAAACCCTTTATTGCATATATGCTCCACAGAGGGATTTCCAAAACCCTTTGGTAATGTGATTATCAAAAGAAAGATGGCTAAACACATGGCTCTATGTATACATTAGTATCTGTTCCACGTTTTGGGGGCTACTACTTATGTGGTATTCTGGGGATACTTTGTTTTCTAAAAGTGGATAACTATCCTTTCTTTGGCTTATAGCTTTGCAGCATGAGTTTGACACCAGGTATCTGTCTCTATGATACCCTTTTGGAGGATGTGTGTGTCATCTGGAGAATAAAGTATAGCCCATAGTATGCATTTTCATCAAACGTGGGCAGACATATCCCTACTGCATTTGCTTGTACCTAAGAAAGCTATATGCCAAACAGGAGTGGTCCCAGGACTGAGTACAGGTGAATACCACTTGTTACTGGCATAGAATTGTACATGGAGGCTGCAAATGTTACTGTGTGTCCTACATCTGTGCGTCAGTTGTCAATACATCATCTAACAATCATTTATGGTCAGTCTGTTGAGGTTATGTATAATACCAGAATGTGGGATGGGTATGAATTGATAGTGAGCTATAGCTTGGCTGTGTGGACCTCCCCTCCCTTACCTATAGCCTTGTTAACTGGCTTGAAGTCTACAAAGTGTAGGAGCCATGATCTCGCCTTTAGAGAACCTAGGTGGGTATGGTGCAGTGTTTGCAGGTTCATAATGCCCCTGTTAATGAGTTCAATAATGCTGTGCTCCATAGCCTTCCAGATAACATTTGTCTGACTTATAGGGTGAGAGTTTCCAGGATCTGTTGTAGTTCTACCCTTAATCAATTTATGTTAACATTTGCACTGGGTGTGACAAGGGTGGACAGGATTAGGAATAAGTATATTAGAGGGTCAGCCCAGGTTTGAAAGTTAGTAGACCAAGCCAGATAGGCAGGATTAAGTTGGTTTGTACATGTGCTGAGGAGGGATGCAGAGTATATTGTGAAATAGATGCTAAGGATGAAGCCACCAGGTAACAGGAAAAGAGGAATGCCTAAGATGAGGTTTATGGCTGTGGTGAGAGAGGACATGCAGGTGGATGGTGTGACAGCGCAAGATGCAGAGGGCAGGAAGAAATGGAAACAGATGATCTACTGTGGTGACCCCTAATGGGAGCATTTGAAAGGAGAAGAAGAAAAAAACATTGTAGCTCAACCCTTGTGGACTGTGAACACCATTACCGTGCGTCATTCCACAAGTATGTAACCTGTATAGAGGCTGCATCTGAACAGAGTGTTTAGGTGAGTGGTGACTTCATATGTCAGCTTGCATATGACACAGCCAGGGACACTGTCCAGTATCATTGCCACTGTGGTTTGGACTTTGGTAAAGAGATGTTTTAACTAGATTGTCTGTGAATCATCAGGTTTTATATTCTTCAGGTCTGGAAATGTGGCCCTTGTGTAATGACAGGGTGGCGAAATCCGCATTCAAACTGTCTGACAAGAAATTGGTAATGTCAGTCAGATAAGTGTACTTTGTGACCATTTACATTAACTGTGACCCAATCTGAGATTTCCGCTGTAGATTATAAACAACACTAAAGAAAGCTTTAGTGTTGTCTTTGGAATCCTTGCCATTTTGTATTTTGAAGCTTGCCTTGTATGTTTAATGAGGGCTTGTATTTTTCCAATGATACTGACCAGAGAGGTTATCCCTTCTTAGTATGTAACTCTTTTTTGGTACAACTTCACAAATTCTTTTATATATTTAGTTTATGGCAGGGGTCCATTAGACTAATGCACTTTTACTGTATAAGTGAGAATGTCTTTTGTTTGTGATAGCATAGTCCATGCAACCCTGTAATTGAACAGTGTGCATTACTAAAGGATTATGCAGCTGGGACAGTGTTAACCTTAGTAATGGAAACCAATGACAGATAGCAACAACAGCATCACCCACAGCACAGTGTCAACCCATGTCATGCACACACATGCGTACTCAAGTTCCAAAATGTGTGCAGTACAATGTATACTGGCCACCAATAGAAACTATGGAGTGTTAACACTGGCCAATACAGGGCATGTCACCCTGCCCATGTGTCCAATATGCATGTACATGCAGACAGTGCACCTCCACCATGTTCACAAATGGACACCTGCAAACGTGTGTTGCACACACCCCACACTTACTGTCCACTGTATAACGCATGCTGACACAACTACACACATCAGCCAAGTGGCACATGGGCAAACAAAACACAAATGGAATAAACACTGGTGAGAACAATGCAACATTGCTAATTACAGCTTTAATGCATCATGCCTGCTCAGCTACACCTTCACTTTACTGCTGACAACATGCTACACATCCAACCATTGCTATACTTTATTAAAATCACCCTGTGCATCAGCACCATGTTAGCCTGTTCCTGCATCAATGTTACAGATGGCAGGAGGTGGCACAGGTTTCATCATATGCACAGGGTGTGTTGTTGGTTTGCCAGAGGCCTACACTGAGCTATACAATCGACATGTATGTGTGAGTGTGTGTGTGAGGGCCATGAGCACTGTTATGGGCCAATGTTGATGTCATGTGTGCAGGTATGTGTTTGCTCTAGGTTTATGGTTTATGTGTGTGTGTCTGCATTCACACAGTTCCACCATGTGGCTGCCATATACGGGGATTTGTGAGACAGCTACACACTGTACCTGGCAGGCATTACAGATCACCGTCTCTGGCCACGGATATGGAACCTGTACCTTGCAGGGGTGCTACAGACAGTATCAGGTACTAATCCAGATTGGGTACTATCCGAAGAGGTTGACAAATGTCCACTGGATCCAGGTCCCTGCTGGGACTGGCCATAGCCACATGCACGTGGTCTGCTAGGATGGTCTATGGACATTGCTGGGTCTGGTACTGGCACTACGGGAGTGGCTGTGGCTTGCTGTACATCCACGGTGAACTCCAGCTGCTGATGTTGCTGGCATACGTCCACGTCGACATCTCAGCCATCCCGCACTGTCCTGACACATGGACATGACATTGTGGAGGACATCCAATGTCTCACCCCAACGTCTATCAATGACCTCAGTGTAGTTACGTATGGCACCTGCTAGGTCATGGATACTGTCATTTACAGAGGTGTAATGAGCCCTCTGTGCCCTTAGCCCCTGTCTGATGTACGGTTCCATTTGTGTCCATGCCTCCATGACAGCCTGGAACATGCGTGTGGTAGAAAGAGGTGTGGCACGTCTGCCAGGGGCATGATGACCAGCAGTGCTCTGATGAGAACCCCTGGGCATCTGCCTATGTGGTACCATTCCAGACATCTGGCTATGGCTGCTATGTCCTGACACATGTGCCATAGATACCACACTGTCCTGGCCAGTGCCAACTGTACAATGTCCTTCAGCTAAGGGCAATGGTGATGAGGGATGCACAGGCAGTATGACTGTGTGCATGGATGGGGTGGAGACTTGTATACTGTAAATTGGTGGCCCAACAACAGACCCTGACAAACCTGCCTGTGCCTCAACACACCTATCCTCATGATCACTGTCTGTCTCAGTGACATCAGGTTCCTGCTGTGCTGAACCAGCCCCACCTCGCCACCTGTGGAGGAAAACAGGAAACACACTTTAAGACCTGAACATGACTTCAGACCACATGCACATGCGCACATGCACACATACACACATGCACACATGCGCACATGCACACATGCACACACACAAAACTACACTCCTCCCAAAAGCTGACACACACAACACCAGCAATCACAGAACATACACAATAGCAGGTGATGGTGGGGTACAGTATCACAAGCAAAACAGTCATATCACACATGTCAGCATTCAGGATATGTGTTATGTGTTGCTCAACAGCATGCAGTGCAAGTGTAGTCAGTCCTTGTTACTAACAGTATACATGGCTTTGATGCATGTGTTTTGTTATTAGGTGATGGCCCTCCCCCTGGAACACAATGCATACATGGACACAACATTGCTGTGCAGGTATTAATAACCCTGTGATGTACTGTGCACCATAACTCACAGGTGTACATACCATTGCTGGATGTGTATCTGTGTGTCAGACAGGTATCCAATGCTGATTACAGCCTCTGTGTCTTTAGCAAATAATTGTGGACACATTTTTAGCACATGCATGATGAGTATTCACACAACATCATCAGTGGTGCATGGATAAATGATGGAATACCATTCAGCCACATACCCAATGTACGGTACTTATGGTGAGTGTAGATCATATTGTGGACATGCCAGTCTCATCCATGACATGGCATGCTAAAACACAACTGCATATTTAAACACTACACATACCCAATGTGTGTCATATGACCTAGCCACTCGATAGCATCACAAGACATATATGTGTCAGTTGTGCAAATGGTGATTGGTATGCATACTGTTTAGTGGTGCATATGTGTGCACACACATATAAGTATGGTGTGTAGCAATGACAGCTACGTGTAGTACTGTGGTTACAATAACTGGATGGGGTATAGTACCATAGGCCATCATCATGAAGCATCAGGTGGTCATTCAAGGCTACAAATGTTTCACAAACCAGCACAAATCATGCTGTGCTGGAACTGTACTACCTTGGCTAAATTCACCATTTCACAACCAGTTGTTACGTGAGTTTGTAAGGAGGCCAATAAGGAGCATTCCCTGACATGAATGTGTAGTGTGTTTCAGAGTGTTTAAATGCCCCAGGATAGGCCTCTACCCCTCAGGTATATTATGTGTAATGTGTGGATGAGATTTTGGATACTGGAGTGTGTCTTTACAGAGGGTTTGGGAATTGTTTATGTGTAGCATGTTAAAATGCTCTGTGTATGACATAGATGTGTATGTTATGTGCATGTTGAGTATCAACTGTGCCTATCCAATGGACACTACAGTCTAGCCACATTTGTTTGAGATGGTCTAGGTATTGCATGTGATTGAGGCAGCTAATTACATTAGTGAGATGTGCATGCTCTTACACCAAACATGCACAGCATGCATTATGGGTAGGTGTGTTAAATGTGTACATGGCCTATACCTTAACTATGACATGCACATTTTATTTACAATAATAAATGCAGAACACACTCACCAGCATCTGTCTGCTGCCTTGATGTCACCCCAGAGGTACCTACATAGAAATGAGACAGTTTGTCAGTGGCCACAACTGTGGCATTGCTACTGTGTGTTTGCAATCTTACAGTACAACAACAGCTTACATTCACAGGGCTACAGATTATGTTCCAAATGATCAGTATTGCACAACAACAGGCTCCACATCTTTGAATGACACACTCCACATCTCACATATGCATGATCTACCAATACAGATAACAGTAGTCTACAGATATGCCATGTTACTTGCATGCTCCATGTGTGCTTGCTGGGTGGCTCCAAACTCCATCATGGTGTATGTTTGCTGCTGTTGTTGTTGGGCAGGTGCCACCAGGCTCATGAGCAGCTCCTCCACTCTGGTGAGGGGAGATGGGTATTATCACCACCCCTGTTGCAAGCTGTTCTCTACGCACATCAGCAGCATGCTGACGGACATGTCTGAGAAGATCACTGCACTGGTGGTGTACCTGCTCATATGTCTGGTTATGCAGGCCTACCTCATTGACCCTGAGGAAAAGATCTTGCCACATTGCAGTACGCTCCTGCTAGTCCTGGCTGGTTCGTGAAAACATGAGACGGTAGTGCTGAATCATACTGCTAGTGATGATATCATCTTCAGCACTATTGTAACTCGGGTTCCTGTGGTGGGCCATGATCCCTGAAAGACATAAATACAAAAATATGTCTGAGCAAGTCATATGACACATTTAACATTATACAGTACAGATATAACTGAACTGCCATATATATCAACCTATATGCTAAGCGAGAGTGAAACACTGCAACTGCCACTTAACACTGCTCACCCCACAACTGCTTGAAATTGCCTTGCTTACTCTCTAGCTAATGAACCATGTTCTGCACAGCAATAAAATAAAATCACTATATAAGACTATACAAGAGTACCTGGCACACTGTATGCATCACAATGCACCACCTAGCCACAGCAGATATACATCAAGCTGATGTGTAAAGAAAGATATCATCCATTACAATCAGTGTAAGGTCCAGTAAATGTATTACTATTGTACCACACAACATGTTAATGCCACACCCATAGCCAAAATATGTGCACAATTGTGAATATAGGTCACATACTGCTGTAGTATACTATGAATGTTGCTAGATACGCAGTTATATGTATTACCGCACATATGTCAAAGGACATGTTACAGACACACCCACATCAGACATAATTACAGGACACAAAGGTATGACAACCCAGATAAGCTTTCAGTGTGCAATATACAGTACTGTGTGTCAGTACTTACACAACCTTAATCTTGAGAAATGCAATCTGTAATGAATACAAGGACCACACAAAACAGTGGTTGCAAACAATGTGGACATACACCATACTTTGCTGTACAGGCCCAGAGCTTCAATTAGTACACAGTACACACAGGATTTGCATTCAACATTGGTACCAATCAATAATCATAGATGTAGTGCTTTAGCCTCCAATGACACACCCTAGTTAAAATCAAGGGACTTAATCACACTGTATGCAATAGCACTTGTTCTGCCTAGCAACAGAATACACAACTTTTTCTAGGATCAAATCAAGGACCCATAATACCATAACATAAACAGTTTCCCACTAAGCTATCCCACAGATACATATCTTTGACATATTCATAAACATATTGACCATCACAGTCAGTCAACAGTACAGAGAAACTATTGCAACAAGTAGATGTAGGTGTGTATGAGTATATATATATATATATATATATATATATATATATATATATATATATATATATATATATATATATATATATATATATATATAGATAGATATAGATATATATGTATATAAACATATACACATCCATGTGTCTACATATACATATATATATAGGCACATATACATTTCACCTTTCATAGTGAGAATATCAATTATACAAAGGATGTAAGGTGTACAGTAACATAATAAAATTGAGCAGTCTTGGGATAAATGCATTGAAGGTGTTCACATCCCAGGTAGCTTTAGCAGGCCTTACTGGCTTCAACATTGCCAACTGAACAAACCACCCACAGTGTTTAACCACCACATGTCAAATACCAGCACTGTATGCTGTCTTGTTTGTCACACAGTAAAACTTACATGCATATATGCGCATACTAACCTTCACCAACATATATATCTCTCCCCTTTGCAAACAGTTGCAATATGTCCCCTACTTTATGCACATATACAGATGTGAATACATATGATACATATATATTTCTCCGTATGTGTGTGACATACACACACATGGGCCACACTGTTTTAAGTCTCTGGACCTCACAGCTGAATTGTTGAGCCTTGCTGCAACACAAACAGGTGTCACATAAGAACACAGACTAACATTAGGGGGGTATATATGGCAACAGATGCTAGATAAGCATACTAGACTGCTACAGCAGTTGCCATTGTTATGCTACACTTTAATATGACTATCTTGCGTGTGTTGTTCTGTCACACCCATGTTTATATAATGTAAGTGCTAATCCTCCCAACAGTCATTGGCCACACCACTGTACAGAGCACAGATAACATGGATCAGATCTTTGATATTTAATGCTGAGCTACACATTTCACAGGTATGTCCCACTGCCCACAGGTACACACAGTATTGTCCATAGCAGTAGTTAAACAGAACATCTGCACATAAAAAAGTACTGCTGCCACATATGAATGTTTCACATTATGTAGACTATTCTTCAATAACATCTACTACATGCCAGTAAATACATATGTGTCACATACCTTCTCTTTGTATAATCTGGCAATATTTCTTTTTCCTTTTCTCTCTGTCTCTGTCTCTCTCTTTCTCTGTCAGTCTCTGCAATAGATTGATTGAGTTTGTTGGCAGAGATTGCAGACTGCTTTTGTAGGAATTTCCACATGAGCATCCGATGGCCTCTGCACCAATTAGTGGCCACCATTTGCTAATTGCATGCAGCCTCCTGTGTAGTAATCACAGTAATCACTGTCATAGCAACCCAGTACTATAAATTGCTGAATCATGTAGGCGTGGCCGTTTCAGCTTTCCAAGATGGAGATCATCCTTGTTTGGTGTGGACATCATTGTTTAAGACAGAAGGTTGGTATAGTTCTTATATCAGAAGCCAGGGGTGTAGCCATATATTTACATTTTGTACTCAGACCTAATGTTGCTGCTTCCAGTACCCACTTGTCAGTGTAGAAATGTACTCACCCCTCAAAATGCTACCCCAAGATACATGGAAAGATGTACTTTCTTTTCAACTGTTACAATTAACTGCCATACAAAGCTAGTTATAGAGATATATTCCTTTGGCACAAGAATTGTTTGTGAACTGCTATACTGTGAATATTCATTTACTCAGTTCTAAACAGTTTGTGCTTTTTTAGTGTTGACATTAGCACAAGCTGCTCAGAAAAACTGGACACATTTCAGTACTGTGAGTATGCTTACCTACATCCTTGGTAGACCCTGCACACACAGGTATATTCTACATTTGGGTAGGGTTGCAGAAGTACAGAGAGCGTAAGTAGTATTGTGTGGATTTTATCTTGCTGGACTTACAGGGTTGCTGTGTACATGTTAGTTTATCAAGGCAAGTAGCCTGGCTGCGTAACTCACAACTGTGGACCTATCCACATGATAGCCAGAGAATAGCCTGTTATTTTTTGTCTGTGCACCACACAGGTCTTTTCAGCAATAGAGCAATGGCATTCTTACAGTTGGTTGCTACCAGTACATGGCTACATCCATTTGTATTTCAGTGTTGTATTCCTACATAAGGGTATACTTCCGAAACTCCTTCCAAAGCTATTTGCACAGTGTGTAACAGCAGAAAAGCTAATATGCCTCTGTGTTTCTGCCGCTGCCAGACCTCTCAACCAATCAGGTACATATTTGAATAGAATCAGGGAAAGTCAAGAAAAAGTCAGGGACAATCAGAGGCACCTTTAAAATATTAGTGCCATTAAGTTGAAACATTGAGAGAATCAGAGCATAAGAATTAATACACCTTTTCTGAAGAAAAAGAAGTGTCTAACTCTTAATTATTGTCATTATTCATTAAGTGTAATTCACCACCTTTCTGCCCAAAGTCAGTAGTTTTAGGAGGGATTCAGAGGGACAGAGCTAAAATTTGTGTCAAAATCAGGGACATCCCTGAAAATTGGAGACAGTTGAGAAGTATGACCTCTGCCCTAAACAGATATGCCAGTGTTTGTCCTGCTGTGATACTGTGTGGAGTTGTAAACTGATGATGTTACATTATTTCCTGCTAGAATGGCTGCTTCTCTTATCACAGTCATGTAATGTAATCCCACATCTGTTGTTCAACATCCACAGAACAAGTTGTGTGGTATGGTATTCCTAATTTTCCTTTACATTCATCCATTCTGATGCATGATATAACTATTTAAGCACCAACTTGATGTATATCTACCGTGGCTTGGTGGTACTTCATGTTGTGTAGTGTGTTCAAGGTCCGGAGTTTGAGACTTACAGAGGTGTTTTATTTTGTTCCTGAGCAGAACAAGGGCCTTCACATACAGAGGGACTAAGGCATTTTTAAGCAGTTGTAAGCAGGTTTGCATGGGTTTGTGCAATGCTGCGCATTGCTTAGCTAAGTGAAAACAAGAGCAAACCCGTGCAAACCCGCTAACTACTGCTTAATAGTGATTACTCCCGCTCAACCCCGCGCTAATTTCTTTGAAAGAAAAGAAAAATGGGGAGATAGGAAAGTGGTGAAAAAGGGGCACAGAGAGAGAAAGACAGTATGGAAAATAGCTCGGGGTGTGCAGGATGGGTGTAGGGAAGGTCCATAGCTGCCCATTTCTTCAACAGCAACAGCTGTGCGTATGCAATAAATTTGGAGGTAAATATGAATGCTTCAAGTCCTGAGAGAGGGGTAAGGACAACAAAGTATGTTGTAATGCCAATTAAATAAGATTTCATGTGTCGAGTGGACATGTGTGCAAAATGGGCAGCTATGTAGGGGGCGTATTTTTATTTTGGGAGCAGATTGCCCTTTTTTTTTTCAGGTGAGAGTAGAATGTGGGGTAAGGGAAGTAGGTATATTTGGGGAGGTAGGTTGGGGAGGTAAACAGTCAAGACAAACAAGACGCATACAGGGACGGTATATGACACATGTGGTGGGTGAACAACTTTGACGGGGAGGGATGTTTGGAAAATGCAAGCCAGTGAGCCCCCAGATGGAAACAGTAGGAATGAAGTCCTCAACCATGGGCAGTCACCACTGCACCTTCACGGCCCAGAGGGTGGCTGTGCTGGGGGCTGTGTAGGAGGGGCAGGCTGACCCAGAAGTTGCACCACTCGGGCCTCAAGCTGGCGGAGAGGTTCTGCAACAGAACGTTCAATCTCTCTATGCACCACAGCCTGGACCATTCGAAGGGTAATAGGTGCCCCTCTGCCCACACTTTCACGGGGGGACTGAGCCCCATCCCCTGCAGTGCTTTCACCCAAAGGTGGCACAGGGCCAATGGAGGAGGAGGTCCCAGGCTGGGCACCAGATCGGACAGGCCTTCCCATACGAACTATGTTTTGGAGAGTTTGATAAAGATATGGGTTAATAACAGTCAACCGCATTCCCAATTAGTTATAACAGCATGTAGAAGTATTCCCATTAAACCAACACACCAGATTTTCAACAGTTGAAAAGCAAGCATAACACATGCATATATATAGGACAATAGTGGACATTACAACAGCATGCAGGTTGAATTGATGGCAACAGGCCACCAATATTGTGGTATTTTAACAGGGCATATGCATAGAAATAAATGCAAATATTTATAAACCAATAGAACATATGTCCAAACAAATGTTTTAAGATTAGACATACCGACTGAGGTGTGAAATTGCATATTTTATGCACATACAGTAGGGTGGGAAAAGATAGCTCAATTAACAACTTATATATCCTTCTAGTTTTCACTGCATTCCTATTAACTGCAGTTATATGTCCCTTACATGTATTATTACACTACCTAATGCCCTTATATTGTGCAATTGGATTTTGCTAGATCATTATATACATGAGCTGTATCTTACATACAAACTGTCCAAGATGCAGATGTTACTGCAACATATTTTGAGAGTTGCTCACACACACTACTGCTAAGATGGTACACTGACAGCTCTACTTTCATATAATTATCTAGATATGTTCAGGTGAAAGTATCAGTTATATGTTGACAGCTCCCTACATTTCTGGCAGCACACTGACATTTCTGGGGAACACAATACCAAGCTACTCATGTGCCAGATTAACCTGTACATGCTGGCCATGAACCAACAGTTGAGGGCTGTACATATGCATACAAGATACTGGCACTCCCTTCATCCATGTTATATGGGCCTACCCAAGTGTGGGTTAACACTGCTTAATACAACACTACTATTTGTAGAATGCAACAGTACAACAACATATCAAGGAAAATGACACAGACACACTCCACAAATCATACATTTATTAAAGGATTATTGCACCTTTATTTATTGGGTTAAAAGACTTTTTGAAGGCTCTCTCATTTATTTTATATAACAGTACATGCAGAATAATTACTAACCTGCCTCATGACACAGCCTTTGCAGCCTATCTTCAAGGGCTTGCAGGTTCATAGCCCGGTCACCTGCAGCTGTGAAGTAAATGCAGTGCTATTGAGACATACCCATCCATAGTATAGACAAGCATAGCAATTCTTAACTACTTAAAACAATGGCTACTTACTCAGTACTGGGTCATTAGGCATCATACAGGATTCCTGGATTCACTGGTCCAGTTTATCCTCCTTACGTCGCTTCAGGTCAGAATAATGGTGCCTGACCTGCTCACCAGTCCGAGGAACACCAGTAGTACTGGTGAGATCATGGGCAAGACTGTTCCAGGCCTCCATTTTATATTGGGTACCCTAGTACTGGCCCTGCAGGAGTGTTTCCTCATGTCTGTGGACGAGGAGCCAAACCATAATTTTTGACTCCTGGATGCCCCAGCATTGCGCTCTAAATCGAGTGCCTTCACCAACACCAGCCATGCTGACTGCAGAAGGAAGCTACAACCAGTTATAGCAAATATTCCTGCCTGTGGAGCTTAAATATGTCTCATTTCCCGCACTTATTTGCGATTGGCCAGTTTTGAAAAAAACTCAGCTGTAGGCATGCCTGCTTAGCTGATGTTGGCAATGTTTAAAATTCCTTTGATAGATATGTGTCTGTTGAAAGTGCATGTTTGGGAAATGTTGTCATGGCTTACTGGTTAAATACTGTGACTATAGTGCTCTGTATCCTGAGTTTGAGCCCTGTCACTGCTTTTTTTCCTGCTGGGCAGGCGTGACTGGTTAAGGAACAGTAAAGCAGGTGTGAGCATGTTTACCTGACTTTGCTCAACTTTGCCCGACTTTGTCCGACGTTGCCCAACGTTGTGCTGGTTAGCTCGGTGCGCAGCTATGCGCAAATATGTTGCACTGGTTAGCGCGGTGCGCAGCTACACGCAATTGTATTTAAATATGCTCAATAATGGTAAAATGTGTTTAGCAGTGCTTCATATTGCTTAAAATAGGGTACTCATGTCTCAGAATGCATAACCATTTCACCTTTGTATATATATATATATATATATATATATATATATATATATATATATATATATATATTTAATTTGTTCACGACTACATTTAATATTTCAATGCTTTTTACAGAAGTTATACATAAAAAAATGTCAGGAAATATTTTTGTATACAGATTTCACACAGAAAATGGAATGTGCAGTAGTGGGACTCGAACTGGGAATGCCTCTTCTTTGTGCGAAGGCTCTAACCACTACGCTATTGCTATGTTGCTTAATTTGCATATATTTTTTCTTATTATCCTCTTCTGGGGTCTAAGCTGCTAACTGTAGCTAAGCAATGGGCAAACCCATGCAAAATCCACACAACTACGGGCAGCTATATCGGAAGAAAAAATAATAAATTATTTTTATTTTTTATTTTGTAAGTTGTTTACCATATGGGGGAGTGTAGTGTTGCATTATACACATGTGAGTGGACTTGCTCATGTAACTGGAAATTGCGGCATTTCTTCATTGCAGGGGCATGGATTTTTGGACTGTTCGGCAGTCCAACACACCTCCTACACTCGTCCACGCTCTGTGTAAGCTTTAGAGTTGAGGCAGCACGCCCTCATTAATATGCATGGTGCGCTGCCATCATACTCTTACACTGGCACTTCTGTGTAAGACTAATCTAGTCTTACAAGGAAGATTAGTAAATCCAAGGGAATGTCTTTGTATAATGGTGCATTACTGTTCTTCCACTGGTTATGTTATACTGCTTCCCTGTTTTGATGTACTGAGCATGCATATGGGATTTGCATCCCATGCATACCCAGCACATCAACGCTTTGAAATGGAAGCAACGGAGAAAAGAATGTCTCTGTTGCTCCATTTTTTATTTGTTTAAAAAAATATATTTTGAGGACATTATACCAATGGAAAAAAGTCCGGGCGACCGGACCTTTTTTCCGTTGGTATATTGTGGGACTTACAATGGGCATGCTGGCCAATCAGCGTGCACCTTTTGGAATATTAATGGGGGGTCATTGTATAATATAGCAATAACCCACACCTGGGTGTGGGTAATGCTGGATTTACCCACAGTTGGCGTGGTTTGGTCACGTGGGCGAAGCCCGAGTGACCAAACAAAGCCAACCATGGGTAAATCCAGCATTACCCACACCCAGGCATGGATTATTGCTATTATGCAATGACATTATTTAAGAAAAAAAATTAATTTTCTTAAATAAGGGCATTGTATAATGCCTCCTTGCTGCCCTTCCGCAGCTGTCTGGTATTCTGTGGCAGCTCTGATGTACTGTGCATGCGTATGCCTATGCAGTACATCAGAGTTGGCAAAAAACGGAGAAAGCAAGATCTCTGTTGCTTTTTACAAACTGTTTTGCTATGTTAAATGGGTTTAACATAGCAAGTCAGCTTTAAAAAAGCAATGGAGCCGTTGCTTTTTTTAAAGCTGTCTCGCTATGTTAAACCCATTTAACATAGCGAAACAGTTTGTAAAAAGCAATGGAGAAAGCAAGATCTCCGTTGCTTTTTACAAACTATCTCACTATGTTAAACGAGTTTAACATAGTGAGACAGTGTGAAGCAATGGAGATCTTGCATTCTCCATTGCTGTAAAAAAAAAAAAAAAAGGAGTTATAGTAATGAAAAAAGTCCGGGCGACCGGACCTTTTTCCATTACTATAACTCTGATTTACAACGTGCACGCTGACCAATCAGTGTGCACGTTTTTTGAATATTAATGGGGGGGGTCATTGTATAATAGTATAAATATTTTATTGGTATAACATTATTATATTTAAATGTATTTTTTCAATTGTGGTCATATGGTCTACATATTTTCTATATATGAACGTGTGTAACTCCTGTACGTTTGTTCTCTTAAAAGTTTCCTTTGATGAGGTCAATTCACATTTTATTTTTTCATTTTAATATGTTAGAGTCTGATTTCTGTCTGTTTGCTGTATAAGATCTAATTTGATGTCATTTGAAACATTAAGCATTTCAAACCAGACAGAAATGTTAGGCATATTTTAAATGCCTAGCTAAATAATGAAATACTTCATAACTGCTATGTCAACCATATAAGTTAAATGTGCAATGAAATATAATATTCCTGATTGTTTCTGCAGTGTTAAGTAGACTTCTAAGGATTCAGAAACAGCCCCACTGCTTGTGGTAAGAGCTGCAGTAGAAAGTGGCTGTTTAGATGTTAACTGCAATGAGGAGAGACCTCATTATTAGCTCATTTGCATGTCTTTAGATCACTGTTAATTCCCAAGAAAGCATATTAGCACTTTTCTGTAGTTAATATTGGTAACATGCATTGATGTGGCATACACACTCACACACACACACACACACACACACACACACACACACACACACACACACACACACACACACATTGCATGCTTATTATTGCAAGGTGTAAACATCATGTACATCTTGTGGTAACCTCTCTGAATCGGGTCTATACTGAATTAGTGAACGCTTAGAAAAGCAAACGCTAATTCATCGACCATTTTTAAGTGAAAGCTTAAAATCTCGAACACCCGGAACAGCGATTTTTTTCACAGGGCAAAAAATCGCTGGGCTGGTTTCGGGTGTTCACCATTTCCTCCACTGTGGTGTGATCTCAGAGTTGGTATATTTAAGTATGGGGGGCAAAGCCCCCCACATTATATAATGTATTAATTTTTTTTTTTTTTTTTTTGTGGACCAGAGATTTTTTTTCCTGGGAAAAAAATCGCTGTTCTGGGTGTTCGAGATTTTAACCTTTCGCTTAAAAATGTTAGATGAATTAGCATTCGCTTTTCTAAGCATTCGCTAATTCAGTATAGACCCTCTGAATCAATGTCTCTGTTCTACATCACACCAACAACATAAATCAATTCCTTGCCTATTTAAAAATGTACTAACTACTACAGTAATTGCAAAATGTGTGAACTTGCAACAAACCAGACCTCGTTATGGAAATTTCTTAGCTGTGATATATTGTTTTTACATTTGTCTTCTGAATGATTCAATGTAATCAGTTTTACCAGATTCATTTTATTTACAGTTTCATTGTTCAGTTTCAGATTTTGCTGTTTACATCTAGGTGAGTAAGAGTAGCTAGTAGGCTAAGATGGCGCAGGGGTTAGTGCTGTTGCGTCACAGCAAGAGGTTTTCCAGTTCAATTCTTGGTTGGAGTACCTTCTGTGCAGAGTCTGTATGTTCTCCCTGTGCTCAGATGAGTTTTAAAGACATGCAGCAGGTGTGTGTGTGTGTGTATGCCTTCTGTGAAGGTTGGGTGCTGGGTTGCCAACTCGACACTGTAAGAACTACTCATTCTGTAGACCGATGATCTGCTGTGGTGACCTCTAACGGGAGAAGCCAAAAGGCATTGCTTACATTTAGGTGAGTAAGAGGTTGAAAAAGTGACATTGGTTCTTGTAGAATCTGAAATATTGCTGTGAAAATTAAAAAAATGACACTATCTCCAGCAAGATGAATTGTGATTTTGCAAGCTTTTCTAAACACAAATTAACCATGTGCATAAATGTTCATTTCACTACCTTTTCAAAGTTTTCCTAACTGCAAAACTCAAAATTTCATATAGCACATATTGGAACAGTTACATTATTGTCATATTTCACCACCTAGTGGCAAGTAATCAATACTGCATTTAATTCTATTTGGTAAATATAATATTACTGCCCCACTGTTCTCTTTCTTAGGTGACAGCAAGATGCACCCAAGCACTGGATTAGTATAAGAAAACATGTATTATCTGACGGACATTAGGTAGTTTAATGCAAAGCATTCTTTCAGGAAGAACAAACAGGTATGTCTTACATGTGAGGTGTAGAAAATAGATGTACCATCTGCATCATCAGTAATGTACAACAGTTACATAAATATTTTGTTGTGGACATATAAGTTGGTAAAGTGAACTTACTGAAGAAATTATGACAATGTGTTAAATAAAGAATGGCTATTCACCTGTTACATTTGTTATTTCTCCACTGGAACAAAGAACACAGTCAAAACAGCATACTGGCTGGCCTCGTTGAATCATTTTTCGGTAACCCAAGGGACACTCTTCACTGCAGACAGATGTTGGTAACTTTATAATTTAAACAGTAACAAAAAATAATAGTTAACTTAAATATCTGTTACTAATTAGATGAATATAAATAATATGTTAGGTAGTATAATACAGGGTGCTGTTCATATGGATTGTGAGCATTTGAGCAGGCATGGTGCAGCACAGATTGGTGTACAGAAATATGCTGTGATACATAATAAACAAAGCAACATAATGGGGTAAGACATTATTCCCTGTCTAATCACATTGTAGAGGCATTGTTTGCCCTGCATGGTGTACATAAGCAAATCACCTCTAGTTAAATATATACTGTTCATTAAACAAGATGCTTCCTAGTGCTGTTTTTTTCCCAGTGAGGTAATTCATGGGAAGTGGTACTGAGGGTGACAGTGTTGTGATCCCCTTCCTCTGCTTACATGTTGCACAACAGACATAGCTGAAAAAACATGTATGCTAACGGGTTTGTAGCACAGTGCTGGCATTCATTTCTCTGCTGGCATTTCTGAATGCCAATATGGAAATGAATTCTGATACTTGTGTTCAGGACTGAAGCACTTACTTTAGCACTTCTCATATGGTATAAAACCTGCAGCAAGCATTCTGTTACAGTTTTTGAAAGCAGAAGAGATTTTCTTGTCTTGTACCATGAGCCATGTCAGACTCCAAACCAGTTACAAGTGGCGTCCCACAAGGCTCAGTCCTGGGACCTCTCTTGTTCGGTATATATTTCTTGGAGGTACAGGCCAACATGGAAGGACTGTGGCTGACCAAGTTCGCAGAAGACTGCAAACTAGGCACCATAATCGACTCTCCAGCTGACACAAGCATCCTACAAAAGGGCCTCATAGAAACAGACAACTGGTGCCAGAGCCATGGCCTCAAGCTAAATGCCAAAAAGTGTATAGTCATCCTCTTTGGCAAAAACAAAGTGCCCACAAATTACCACATAGGTGGTAATCCATTAAGTACAGAAGAAGTAATTAGGGACCTGGGGACCCAAGTTGATAGCAATCTCTCATTTGAAAACCACGTGGCCAAAGTGGTTAGAAAAACATTTTATATAGCCCACCTAATCATGAAGGGATTCACATCTAGATCAGGGGAGGTCATTGTGCCTCTTTACTCATCCCTCATCAGGCCCATAACTGAGTACAATGCCCCTTTTGGGATGTACCTTATCAGACACCTGCAGCAACTGGGAAGACCCCAAAAGTACCTCACCAAGAGGATCAAAGGGCTCAAACAGATGCCATATGCTGCCCGGTTAAAGAAACTCCAGCTCTACTCAGTGGCATACTGCCTGCTCAGAGGCGATCTGTGCCTGACGTATAAAGCCATGTCCAACCCAGAATTAATGGACATGCTGCACCTCAGAAAATCCAAATCATTTTGAGCTAGACGCTCGAGAGACTTGAACCTCAGCACTGAAATAAATAGGACATGCTGGAGGGATAGATTCATAACCCAGAGGCTCCCTTCACTCTGGAATAAAATCCCAGTCCAGGTTAGGCAGAGTCCCTCATTGACGCTCTTCAAGAGGAATCTTGATGAGTGGATGGGAGATCGTAGGTTCACCCTGGGTATCACTTCTGTATCACTGTTAGACAGAGGCACAGTATACTAACCTCAAAAAAGGGCAAAATACATTTAAAATGGGTGGCGAAAGCCAAACACACTCTGGCTAGGCTTATAAATGCCCTAGGGCAGATAGCCTATGAACCTATGAACCTATGAACCTTAACTCAAAGGTCATATAAACAGATGTGGTGCTACATGGGTGACAGATGAGGTAAGGAGTGTCATCTTGAGAAACAGCCTTCTTTTTTTTTTTTTTTGTTTCTCAACTTGGGGCACAAGTTCTGGGACCAGCACTGGGCACTAAATGAGCAAGGTATGGCTCTGCTACCCCCGCCCACAGCAATACTGGCGAGCTCTCACTAAAAGGAGATCACATGCCACTCTGTCCCTTCATTATTGTAATACAATAATAACCTCATCCACCGTTATGGCTAAGGAGCAACACTTTTTGATGACTCACCCCCGAACATGATGGCAGTCCATAGCACAGCAGGTACAGGCAGCTCATTATTATACATTACTAGGTGGCTGCATGTAGCTAGTTAGAAGGTATAAGGTTTCACATGCTGAGCTAAGCATAACATAAAAAAAAGTTTTCTTTTTTAATTTTTTTTACTGTAACTGCATTTTTTATTATTTTTAAAGCAAAAACAAGTTTATTTACATTAAATAAAGTTTGCACAACTCAGTGAAAAACATACATGCATACAAAAAATTGTACAATATGTCTAAGCAATAACTATTAACAATGTAACTTCTGATTGTCTTCACGTACTTATTTCCCTTATTATTAGTAACACACTTACAGACCCATACACACCCATAATGTTACTTAACTGTAGTGTCTATAACATTGAAAAGTTGACTGATAGGTTTTCCAATTTTTGTATGTCTAAATATTTCACCCACCTTTACATGTTATAACCTCATTCAATGAATAACCAAAAGACAGCCCTGGAACCAGATGGAAAAATGCAATTCCACACCCCCGGATACCACTACTCATAAATGAATGATTGAGATAAAAATATGTCACATATTTATTGAACCACTGTAGCACATAAAGTTTGCACTTGAACTAAGTGTAAACTATTAACTGCCCCAGACAAACCTCCTGGTCTTAATGAAACTACTTGTACAGACAGCATTTTAAAATTAAAACAACTGGAATTATAGGATGTTTAACATTGTATTTTAATATATTATGTATTTATTTACTTGTATTTGGTAAGGAGTTTTACCTAGTTGGTACTGCTTTTAATGAACTCATTGATTAATCAAGTTTGATGACATCATATGATTTTTTTGCAGTTAAAACACAGATTCAATTGTTCATTTTATTCTGATGAAGTCCTTGATTGTCTTGGATGAAAGCATTTCATTTTACTTGTCTACAGTGCTTCAGTAAATACTTGATAGATTTTTATAGTGGTCATTCGTGCATGAGAAGTAGTGTCTGGGCTGTGTGAAATTGTATTTTGTGGTCCAGTTCTGGGGCTGGCTTTTGGTTATTCAGTGTATTTTGTAGCTCCATTTCTGTTCTTTGTTTATTTTAATAGCTCATTCAATGATGAGTGTCCTTCCAAGCTGTGGCTATTATGTTCCAGTGTTGAAAAATTAGAACAATCAGTATAAGAAGAGAGTAACATATCCATTAGTAGTCACTCATTGTTGAAAAAACTGAAGTTTGATATCAAAAAGCCAAAATGTAATGTCTGTTTCCTCTGGCAGAAAGTTATCAATGCCAGTAACTACACCATAAATCATAGCTTGCTACAAGGGTTATACTCTTGAACACGAACATATTAAATTAAAATAATCTGCATCCATCTGTTCACATCCCCTTATTTATTGTTTTCTTTCATTCTACATTTTGCTAACTATATAGGGGTAATTTGCCAGAAATGCATGAGCTTTAAAAAAGTGAAGATGGATAATGGGGCAGTCTGTTATCTTTGTTTTTCTTTAGCTTCACTGCCCATTGCTCAACGGTTAATGTTTGTGCACTATGTCTTTCACATGGAACTCTTATCCCCTACATCGTAATCTCTTTATGAAGTAAAACTAACTCATACCAACATTTCAGCCCACTACCCATTCTAGTGTGTCTTACTCTGGCACTGAGTGTCTGTTGCACAATATGAGGAGGCCAATAATCTTGTATAACATTGGCCTATGTGGATAGTATTTTTGCCTTTATTTGTAGGTATTGTCACCATCTACATTTCCCTGTTGGATAGTGCTCCTGTAGTTCCCTGAAGGATATGGGAACATTGGCCTTTGAGTTCCATAAGTCTTTAACAAACAGGATGCTTAGCTTGACCCACTCTAGCCACCATACCCTATTTTGTTCAGCTTTAATTAGATCATAGTTCCAAAAAAAGGAGAGTAGAAATAGTTTGGGCATAGAATAAGGTTTGGCCCATTTGTGAATTACAAACCAGAGTTCCATTCCTCCTGGTCCCATTCTTTGAATGGGGGGCATGAACTAGTAGAAAGAAGGCTTGTAGATATGGATCAATGCCACACAAATTGGGAAGTGAGAGGACCTCACTCTTTCAAAATACCATCCTATCTATGACTGAAGCCCCATATGCAATTATGTCTGTTAATACAAAACCTCCCTTATGTCCCTCATGCCTTGGGACAGTTAACCATCTTCTACTAATTCTCAGTGGTTTTTCCTATCACATAAAATTGCTAATCATTTTGTTGACATTGATCAGCAAACCTGGTGAGTGTTACCTTGCTGCACGTGTTTTAGAAGGAATAGTATTTTTTTTCTGCTATAGCTTGTTTCAACAAGATGACATTTAACTTCACTAAATATTCTGACAGGAGTGTTGGGAATTCCTAGATAAGTGCATTCTGTGACCAGTTTTAACAGTGTATGTGAGATGTAGGCTAGGGTTTCGTGAGATAATGAACTCAAGGAAACATAACTGTTTTCTTTCACTTGCAGTTCGGTGCCTTCTGCAATTGTCTGGCAATACCTCAGGATAGGTTTGGCATGTAGTTCTGGGTTATTTAGTCACATTGCGCAATCATTTGCAAATCATGTAGTTAGATGGAACCATTATACCCTTAATCTGAATGTGACGTTACTTAAATTGAGACCATAAATATTGAGCACTTGTATGTACTGAAACGATAAATATTACGAGCAGCAGTGGGCATCCTTCCCTAATCCTTCTCTGGAGACTAAGTAATGGAGAGAGAATATTCCATTAGAATATATTTGTGCTGTAGGATTAATATCTAGCAGTTTACACCAGGCCATGAAGTCTTCCAGAATTCTTAGTTGTGACATTACAAACTATATCAATTTCCATTGTATACTATCAAATGCCTTGCTAAAATCTATTAAAAAGGCTCCTGCCTTGTCTGGAGGTTTTGGCATGCAGGTTGTATGTAGGTTCATAGGTATATACTAGGCTAACAACCACCAGGGCTTTTATAATCCTAGCCATGCACTCAAACCCAATTGTTGTCCTATTTATCACTGGCATTTATTAGGCGAAGGTAAGTTAGTTAGCAAATTTCTAACGGTTATGTGTGTGAGGGTATGTTAGTTTGGGCATTACTGTCTGCCTCTGTCAGAGACATGGGGGCCAGACATGGGGTGAATTTCCAATTTCCCATTCATTAGTCAAGGTTATGCTTAAAAAGGGTTAGGGATGGACTCTGCTTCACATTGATGGGGAGTCTGTTCAAGAGCACGAGGATCCTCTTATGCACATATCTGCCTCGCCAACATGTTTTGTTTATGTCGCAATCTAAATTTAAATCCATGGATCTAGTGGATCTGATGCTGTTCATTTTGTGGCTCTGCAAAAGGTCTGCACACCTCTCAGTAACCTGTAGGAGACAGAGTATAGAGATGAGATTTTAAGATGATCAGTATAAGACAATGTGTTTATACCCTGGATTCTCCTGGCAAGGAACCTTTGTGGGCATTCCAACTGTTGCATGTGTCTGGCCAGGTAAATGCTGAAGGGGCACTACATGCACCGAAGAGAATGATAAGGGCCAAACAAAGTGGTACTCTGACTTCCTTGGACCTGGATTTCATGCCCTTACAAGCTGAGTGACATAGAATGATTTTCTTAGCACCTTGCCTCATGTTAGTCAAAGGCCAGATTGCTGTCTACATATGTTCCCAGATCCCTGACTACTGGATCAGCTCTTAGGGGCGTCTTAGTGATCTATAAGTTTGGGTGACAGTTTTCCCAAAAGGCACTATAATGCATTTCTTGGCATTGATTTTTAGTCTGTGGCTTTGGTACCAATCATTTATCTGTGTTAAACCCTCTTGTAAGCTGATTGTGTCATGGGCAGAATCTATGATAGCTCCCAGTTTGCAGTCCTCTGTAAACTTGGTCAACCAAAGGCCCTTGATATTTGTCTTTACCTCTGAGAAGTGGATCCCGAGTTGGGTATTATATCATATGCCTTAACCAGGACAAGGTAGGCAGTATGCACCATTTTCCCTCATAGGATCATAGCATCATAGGAGATTACTAGCCTATCATCCCGGAGGTCATTTTAAGCCTAACTATTTCAACCCAATGTAATACCGCAGCGGTACTAATCAGTACCCAAGATTGCATTTAGTGATGACTGCCCTTGTCCAGGAGGGTTGTAGGTACTGTCTTTGTGACCTTCTCAAAGAAGTCCATCAGGTTTAGTAGGCATGATGTTCCTTTGACAAAGCCATACATGTACCAGACCCAGGCTACCCACCCTGCACTTAATAAAACCTGAATGATTTGCACTAATGGTTTGTGAAAAAATTGTTTGCATCTTTTTGCTAGGATTTTAAGATGTATTTGTAGTAAAGATACTGGACAATAATTTGCAGGATCAGCACTATCACAGGCTGGCTTTCGAAACATCTTCACTCTAACATTGGGAGTCTCTGCAGGTGAGTCTTGTTCAGTCAGACATGCTCTATAGAATTTATGTAATGGAATGAAGATTTCATTTTTAAAGCATTTATACTATAGAGACAAAAAAACATCTAGGCCTGGTGCATTGCCATTAGGGAGAGACTACATAGCAAATTGCATTTCAGCAGTTGTAATCAGTTGTTTCAATTTAGTTATTTCCTTTTCATTCATTTTTAGTATTTGTAACCCATTAAACAGATGCCCTATCTTCTGTGCTTACCCTTTCTCTCACACACACAATGCAGCAGCAGCATATTTGCCCCAATAAAACCTTATTAATGACATGGATAGACTACCAGCCGTCCATTTTAGTCTTTAATTAGCAGTACCATCATGTATTTTTGTCATTCTCTACATTTCCATACTATCACTTTATTAGATACTATGCCTTTAGCCCAATGAAAACGTTTCCATCTTTCGTATTTTACTGAAATGTTATAAGAATTGTCTGTATTGTCTTTTATGAGTTAAAATTTATTTATACATGGCAACATTTCTATGCCCCCACACACACACATATTTTGTATGTTTTTTCTTTAGCTTCAATTTGTTTTTCCATATTTATTTTTACCTGTTCATTTTTCTTTGCTTGCTTCAGCGTATATCTTTTGTCTAGTGCCTATATTGTTTTTTGAAGCTAATCTTGGCAAGCTCAATTCTCCCATTATGCACTCCCTAGTAATCTCTGGCCTATTCTTTCATTTTATTTTGAAATGCAGCATTGTTTATTAAAAGTAGGTCAAGCCTCCATTGTCTAAACATACTCTGACTACTGTCTGGTTTTGTAATCAGGATCAGGTCAGCATAGCCTGAAAGGTCCATAGATCAAATGAGACTTTTTTGTATCTAGCATATTTGTGGTGTATTAACTAACCACATATCCAGTCTAATAACAACCTGCCCTGTGCTGGCAAACATGTAATCATTCCTTGATGAATTGTGCATTCATGAGACATTAACCATGTCAGATCCTCTGATAAAGTACTTTATTTCTTGTCATACTTTAGGTAGTCTATTTACCACTGGCGGAGTCCTATACATCCATTGATCTACGACTACACTGAAGTTTCCACTGACTAGTAACAACCCTTGAAAAGATATTAGCAGTTTTGATCTTACATTATCTCCATTTAGGCCTTAAAAATGAACAAGAAATAATTGTCTAAATAGTGTTTGTGCTAACAGTATGATTGATCTCGCTACATTTTCTTTGTAGACATTTTGTACTACATATCCCAAGGATTTCTGTATCAAACTGGTTACTCCCTTTTTACTGTATGAGCACAAGGCATACAATGGTCCTGGTCATTTTGATATCTTGCAACAGTATAAAATAACACTTATCACTTACAATACTGTCAAAAATAGCTTTAGTGTGTCTTGGTGTTGACATACCTTCTACAGTCTGGCTTGTAACATTAATTCCCATACCCCCTTTGTCCAGAAGTTACAGCATAGCTAGTCTTCAAATGTTTTGGTCAAACAAACCATTACTTATTATAGTAACAGGTGCACAATTAGATTCACTGCACCCTCCAGGGCAAGGTACTCATGCAGTGTAAATACAAAGAAAAACAGAATATAACAACACACTAGCACAAGGTTCCAGCCATGGACAAAGCATCATTCCATATTAATCCTGTTAACATATTTCAGTTGTGCTAAATAATAAATGCAAATTAACTGTACTTGCTAGTTATATACTAGTGACATACATATTGTACACCACAGTTATATACTCGTGACATACATATTGTATACCACTGTTATATACTAGTGACATACACATTGTGTACCACAGTTATATACTAAAGGAAAAAAGGGACCAACACTCAAAACAGCTTATGGGTAATGTTTAATAAATTAGCCCATAAATCAGTACTACAAAGGTACATAAGCATACCAGTTTCAGCAACATGCCTTCATCAGTGCATATTTTAATACACAAAAATGCTTCCCACTCTCCTTTTATACCAAATGTCAATCTTAATTAATACATAATAAACAATCAGAGCTATGCATTAAGACCAGGTGAAAAAAGAGCACCCAACTCAATAATCCATTTATGTTTTTTATAATCCAGTAAGGAATGAAAACTTTCTTTACAGATATTACTAACCTTTAACTTATCAGTAATGGTAAATGTAAATCTGGCAGGCTGATGCTTAATGGTAGTCATCCTGGCACATTTAATATCACTTAAGTGTTGTGAAATTCTAAGTTTGAAAGGATGTGTTGTTTGTCATATATAAAATGCAGAACAAGAACATTGCATTAAGTATATCACCCAGTCAGTACTACGTGTACCATGAACCAAGATGTTAAAAACCTGTGAACAATTAAAAGAAGAGAAACTCTTGGTTTTAGGGATGAATTTACAAAAACTACAGTTGCCACAAGGAAAACAAACAACTACTGGGGAGCCAAAGTATCTTTTTTTTTTTTTTTTTATCATGATAACAAAACATTGCAGTATCCACCTACATTTATTCTGCAGAATGGAAATTGCCAATCTGAAAACAGAAACTACAGGATACTTAGTATGGACATGCCAACAAAATGTACACTGCAGTTATTAGATGGTACATCATAGTACAATGGGTTTGACATAAAGTAAGAAATAATGTAACTGGAAATAATGCATCAAACCTGACCTCTAGCAGTTCAGGTTCAGGAGTGCCCAGTAAACAGTAGTGCACTAGACACACCTGTACACTATTCAAGAAAATGAGGTGCCTTCTGCACACCTACAACGAATACCCTAATACAGACATACTATGCAAGATGCATGTTTGCTTCTGTGTAGTATGTCCACTAATAGCCAAATGCCTTCCCACATTTTCATCATCTACCAGTGTACATTGATTAATGCCAGATCTTACTCCTTACAAAACCTTCCTTGTCCTTTTTTTTGCTAACATGTCCTACATATTGGTTGTCACACTTGACTTTTTTTTTTTTTGAAAAAACATTTTTAGATATTAAATATTGCACTGGAAGGACTTGGCAGGGGAGTAGGGGAGCATGAGAGATGGCAGAAGCTGCCTAGCCTCACTGCTGTACCACTGCAAGCAGCATGCCATTTGGTCTGGAGGTTATGAATGTGCACAAACATGCTTGCATGCACCTTCAAGCAGCATACCACTTGGTCTGGAGGTTGTGAATGTGCAGACATGTGCATGCATGCACCTGCAAGCAATGCACCACTTGGCCTAGAGGTTGTGAATGTGCAGAAATGTGCATGTGTGCAACTACAAGCAGCATACCACTTGGTCTGGAGGTTGTGAATGTGCAGACATGTGCATGCATGCACCTGCAAGCAGTGCACCACTTGGCCTGGAGGTCGTGAATGTGCAGACATCTGCATGCATGCACCTGCAAGCAGTGCACCACTTGGTCTGGAGGTTGTGAATGTGCAGAATCTTGCATGCATGGAGCTGGCAAGGATGCTATGGGACAGTGGATGTTAGGGCATACAACCTGATAAGAGTATGACACTGGACCAGCATCATCTGTCACCTCATTAACCCTGAATGTGGGTCTGATTGAGCACAAGGGGAAGCTAAAGTGGGTCCTCCAGGCCTGATGAAAAAAGGAGAGGGAATGGAGGCAGCTGATGGCTACTTGCATGGAGGCAAGGGATGAAAACACTTCTAAATATTGCACGAGCTGGTGCACCTAAAAATAACTATATATGTATTATTTTCAGCTGAATGTTCATTAATTTATTGATTTACTCTTCTTTCTTGTTAGGTCATCAGGTCTTTCTTAGCCATAACCAATGTAGTGTGCAGCATTTAAAAAGATTATTGAACAGTCTGATAAGGCTTATTAGCATTCATAATTTTATCTCTATCCAACACAGTTAACCTTTTTATTAAGAGTCTAATATCCATATTTTAGTAAACATTATTAAAATGTGTAGCTTATTCATAAGCTTCACAGTTACAACTTTGTACAACAAATAGAATATACATAATTAATATATTTTGTGGAATACACATAGTGGCAGGATTTAGAAATACCTTGTGGACTGTGTGAGATCTGACATCTCTATTTATAGAATCCACAAAGCACTTGTAATACAAAAAGGAGAATCACTAATCAAAGAACTGCAACAGTATCTGCACAGAGAATAAAAGTCAGCTTCCCTGTGATATACAACCAGTGGCATGGCTGCCCTGATGTTAACTGGCTGTAGTCATGTAGGTACATACTAGTACATGTTGTCATGCTCCAAATTATCTTAAGGCATAAGCTTCAGTGTTCTGCACTGAGTTGATTAGTTTATACAGAAAGCTTTATACAGTTTTCATCATGGAAAGTTTTGCAGAGAATCCCACTTCCAATAAGTTGTGCTTCACTGCCTGGGAGAACAAAACTGCACCATAGTGATTCAAGGAAATATGCCAATTAATTTCAAACTGCACAGTCTGGCCTTTGAGTGCAGTGCACCTGCATAGTATTGGCCCTACGTTTGAATCCTGCACATCATTTGATGAATATAATAGGTTAATAGGTTCATAGGTTGGTACTAGGCTATCAGCCCTAGGGCCTATACAAGCCTAGTCATAACAATTCCCTGGCTATTTCTTCCCACACTGTTTACTTCCCTGGACCCCTGTCTAACGAATAGTTACTTGGCCTTGTCTTAAAAGCAATATGTTTGTGTAAGATATGTCTTTTATTTGATTTTCACACTAAATCACTTCTTGAAAAATAAAATATGGAGTATTACAAACTTCTTTATGTACATACTTAATTGATTTGCATTTTACACATAAGAATTATCAACTTTTCCACAGACTTTTCTAGATAACTACTAATCCACTGAACATCAGGCCCTACTCACATTTTATCTAGTCTGAGAAGTACTTACTTCTTGCATAATGCAAAGTCCAAAAAGGACAGAAAGTAAGCTGGTGTAAAAATGAGTGATTACTGTCAATCACTGCTTGAACAGACTAAGGTATGTTCTGTGTTTGTTTCATCTGAAATGTATACCATGTTATTTGTACTAGAGAAACAAAAATCAGACGTCACAGTTTCTGACTCTCAACCTGTGGGATCTGTACTTATAACACATCTGTATGATCTATTGTTTAGCTTTAATGCCCATCCTGTGGGGCATTATCGCTTGCTTTTTTCCCTAGCATAATGCCAAATTTAATGAGCTGTTATTGAATTTATATGATGATTTATTTTTACTTTTAACATTTTTGAACACACACAGACACCCATAGACACACACACACATACACACACTATATGTATATATATATATATATATATATATTAGTTATTTCTGTTTGTGTTAATTGTTGGTGGAGCTCATAGATATGAATATAAGAGAAGAAAGAGATATGCGTTTGTGTGTGCATTTGAGTTGGAGGTAGGGTAAGTGATTGATGAGTTTTTAACTATGCCCGTGTTGACTTGATCCCTTCATATTATGTACTATTACCTCTCTCTGTTTAATTAAGCATTATTACCTATCACGTTTTGCTTGAAGTGCCAGCATTTTTCATTGCATATCAGACTTCATTTTGTTCATTTTATCTGATGATATGGACAAGAAACATTGCTCAAGAAGGTGCTGACAGCATTCAGGACAAATGTATACTCCAGGCTATAAGACTAAGTTATCTAGCAATAAGGGCAGGCAGAAAAGATGTATTCAGTATACAGGAAGACAGTACTTTAATTAGTCTGTGAGCAGTCATATCAAAATCAGGTGGACAATACTTTTGGCTGTATTCTGTTAGATTGTGCTGATCTGCAAAACAGCATTAATGCATTTCATGTATTAGACCATTTATTTGAAACTTTTAAGTAGCAGTCACATAGACCATGGAGGATTTCTGTGGAAGGATTCATACTTGTTGGTCTGCACTTTTTGTCAGTCACTTGTGCTTCAAAGAATTCTCACTCAGTGTAACAACCAATCAGAATGTATAATCTGACTTTCCGCACTCAGCCTGTCTCCTCCTCTTAATTTCTGCCACCATGTGTTAATTATCAGTAGGAAGTTTAATCTGTTGATAGTTATGGATTTGCATTATATTGTCTGGAAGTTGCAGGCTGCCATTAAGTTCAATACTTCAATATTGCAAGGTATTACCTTGGGTAGATCATGTCCCCATGGATGATGGTGTTCTGGGGGTGAGTTGGATTTTTTTGCTCATACTAACAAGGGTTAGATAGTGGAGGCCATGCATTCATGATACTCCGGTATTTTGAAATCTGGCACAAGGTCTTCCTCCATTATGTACATTTATCTATGAATTTTTAATACATAGTTCAATAAAGCACAATATTTATAAATTATAGTTTTCTGGTCATGTCATTTACATATAACCTTTTATTCAACTTACATTGACCTCTTTTGCTAGGGAAATAATACAACTATTACTGTTTGTGATTTTAAGTTACAAGCAGTCATATCACACATCTACTCAAGTCTCTCAACAGCAGATACTGTTATGACTCTCTCACAGTCCATGTTGGCTTGAATGACTTGAGATGTACCTCCTTGGACTATATGAAGAGAAACATGATTGAGCTTCAGAGAATATGTGTCCCAGGCATATGTCCCTAGCCTTAAGCAGCATTTTACTGTCACCCAGAATGATACCTCAATACAAACAGAAAATGATTGACTTTAACAATTGGCTTAGTTTCTGGTGTCATTCCAAGGGGATCCAGTACATGACAGCCTGGGAAGACATGATCGACAGATCATGATGCTTTGCCAGAGATGGCCTGCATCTGTCTCCCTTGGGCTTCAGACTTCTGGCAAATGCTCTTGCCTCTCCCATAGTGCCTTTTTTTAGGCAATGCCATGAGGTCAAAACTGCCAACATGAAAATTTCAACAAAATGCAAATTAAAGGTCATGCTGCTAAACGCAAAGAGTCTAAACATGAAACTGCACTCATTGCAAGCGTGCATAACTCTGGAAGATGCTGACATTTGTGCAGTCACAGAAACCTGGTTCAAACCTGCAGACAGCACCCCAGCCATACCAGGTTACTCATCCTATCATACATTCAGACCACAAACTGTGGGCAGCAAAGCAAAAGGAGGTGGAGTTTCAATATATATTAAAGACAGACACATCTTCAGGCTGGTCAAACAGTATGACACACAGGAGACACTCCAGGTGCATTTAACCATTGACAAGACCCCATTTCAAATCAGAGCTAGCTACAGGCCCCCAACTTTGACTCAAGATGCCTAGTCCACCTATCTGGACCTCTTCAAGTCTATCAAGATTCAAGCCTTTACCCTGATTCAGGGTGACTTTAATTACCCAACCATAGATTGGAAGAACTACTCATGCCAAAACACAAATGCCCAGAGATTCCTTGATTTTGTCAATGCAATTGCCTTGGACCAGTTGGTCAACACCCCCTCAAGAGGTGATGTGATAATATCTTGGACTTGGTATTAACCAACATTAGTAATCACTGCAGCATCTCTACAGTGTCATCCTCCCTGGTATGATCCAACCACAAAGCGGTCACTTTTAAAGTCACCATCTGCCCCGACCCTCCCCAGCTAGGGTCAAGCAAATAAACTTCTCCAAAGCTGATTACAATCTCCTAAGGGAAGGTATAAACAGCTTCACAGCTCCCTTCCCCTCCATAGGAACTAGCACAAATGCCCAAACCTACAGCAAAGTACTATATGAGCATTTATATAGCTAAATGAAATCAGGAATGCCCGATAGGACTAAATCATCCTCCGGAAGGAAGAGTAAACCTGTCTGGTGGGTATCTGCAATAAATAAATTCTATAATAAAAGGACAAAATTACTGTCCAGGACCAAGAAGGAGCAGGTGCCTAATTGGAAGCAATCTCCCCTTAGCTTGAACAAGCAAATAAGAGCACTAGTGAAATCCTCAAAAGTAGAATTTGAGTCCAAACTGGCCACAACTACTAAAGACAATCATAAGGCCTTCTTCAAATATGTCTACAGTCTCAAAGGAAGCACTCAGATCTGCTCAGAACTTGTGGTCAAGGACACCACATACACAAATGCCTTAGATATAGCCAACCTGCTGGCAGACAGGTTCAGCGAAAACTTCACCCCTCTGCCTATCAGTAAATAAGGACATTCTCAGAACCTGCCCCCCTCCCCTTATCTCTGGGGATCAAGTCATTACAGCCCTCTCTAAGGCAAAAAATGCAGCCTCCATGGGACCCAATAACATCCCAGTCTGCATCCTACATGAACTCAGGCAGGAACGTGCAGCATCATTAGGCACCCTATTCAGTCAAAGCCTGAGTACTGGCTTCAACCCAGACGAGCGGAGGACAGCCCTGTCATCCCTTTGCACAAAGGTAGAGTGTCCACCAATCCAGGAAATTATAGACCCATCAGCCTAACTAGCCTGATCTGCAAGGCCATGGAACAGATTATCGTGGACCTCATTAACAAGGATATTGGCAACCTCCAAACACTCGATCCCATACAGTCTGGTTTTCTCAAAGGGAGGTCATGCCTGTTAAAACTGGTTGACTTCTTTGAGACAGCCACCAAAGCCATTGACGAGGGGAAGATGGTGCACACCGCCTACCTTGACCTGGTTAAAGCCTTTGATACTATTGCCAACTTGGGTATAATAGATAAACTCTCTCAACTAGTCATCAACCTGTATGTTACCAGATGGGTAGCAAACTGACTCACTGATAGAACCCACCTTGTCAAAATAGGGAAGCCACCTCAAGCAGTAGACCAGTAACAAGTGGCATACTCCAGGGATCAGTCTTGGGGCCTCTGTTTTTTGGGATATATTTTTCTGAGGTGCAGGTCAAAATGAGTGGGCTGTGGCTGACCAAGTTTACAGATGACTGCAAGCTGGGCAATGTCATCAATTCCGCTAGTGATGTGGACATCTTCCAAGAGATTTTCACCCAAATTAATGACTGGTGACAGAAACATGGCCTCAAACTGAATGCCAAAAAATGCATCATCATCCCCTTTGAGGAGAGTGACATCCCCACAAATTATAACATTGATAACAAGGTCTTAAGCATGCAATCACTCGTGATAGACTTGCGCGCCCAGGTTGATAACAACCTGACTTTTGACCTCCATATTACCACCATTGTACAGAAGGATTTCTACATGGCCCATCTCATTAGGAAGGGTATCTCATCCACAGAGAAGGAGGTCTTAACATCCCTGTATTCTTCCCTTATAAGACCCATTATTGAGTACAATGCCCCTTTCAGCATGTACCTCACAAAGCACATGCAACAACTGGAGAAACCACAGAAGTTCCTTACCAGGAGATTCCAGGGCCTCAAATATATGTCCTACACTGAGAGGCTAAAACCCCTGTTCCTCTACTCAGTCTCATACAGACTCCTCAGAGGTGACCTCTGTCTGGCATACAAAGCAATTTCAGACCCTCCTTTGATGGGACTGCTGCATATCTGCAAGCCAAGCTCCACTCCAGTAATCTGCATGCGTGACCTCAACCTGGTCTGTGACATCAATAGGACTCGTTCGTGGGACAGATTTGTGTCCCAGAGACTACCCTTCTGTGGAATAGACTCCCTCTCCATGTCAAGCAGAGAACCTCATTAACCCTTTTTTTAAGTGCAACCTGGATAACTGGATGGGGAACAGAAAATACACCCCTGGGATTCCACCTGTTTCACACCTGGACAGGGGCATTGGGTGCTGACTTGTTGGAACATGTGCTAAATTCTTGGCTAGGCTTGTATGGGCCTCAAGGCCAATAGCTTAGCAACTTCCTATATTCCTATGATCCTATGAATAATGCTATATTTCCTTATAGGCCACCATTTAACCCTCCCTCTATGAATGTCCACTGTCATGGCTTCTCAGCTCTGGAGCTCTTTTTTCAGTTTTCTTAAAATGAATGACAAATCATACTCAATTTTTGAATCATCTTTGTGGTAACTAGAAATCCTTATCACTGTGTAACTGTAGCTCTGGGTAAAACTTTCCACTTTACTTTATAACTCATTCAATCTTATAATGCCTTTTTATATTTTTCCAGTTACCACCCAAAGATACTTATGGCACCCAGATCTATTTTGGATCAAGCTTCTTTAATGAAGTGACTTACCATTAGTAATAATAAGCAGTATTAAAAGGG
This sequence comes from Protopterus annectens, assembly GCF_019279795.1. Lineage (NCBI taxonomy): Eukaryota > Metazoa > Chordata > Ceratodontiformes > Protopteridae > Protopterus > Protopterus annectens. Next base: position 1,380,744,811 of record NC_056743.1, read on the forward strand.
CAAGGTTTTATTACCATAATTACACTGACTGTTAATATGAATATCCTGCAGGAGAGAAATCAATTGCTGTTATTCATGTGTTCATATTTATGTTAATTTTTTTTCCATTACTGAGAGAGCTACATGCAATTGAGGGTTATGTTGTGAAATACCATGGTGGGAAGCAGGAACATTCATTGTCAATGATCATTTATATCACACTGTATTGGAGATATTGTTTGTTTTAGTAATTATGAAAATAAGAAGTATTTCCAGATGATCTTAATACTTCAGAAAGCAATTAACTTACAAGCTAATGAATGGCACCAGGTGAAACTTTAGATGTTTTTAAGAAAACTTTCTTTGATATTTCTATTGTAAGTTGCACACCTTAAAAGATATTTAGCATTATATATATATAGCTAATTATATAATTAGGTTCATAGGTGTATACTAGGCTAACAACCACTAGCGCCATTATAAGCTTAGTAGTACAACCCAAATGTGACCCACAATGTGCCCTTGAATTTGAATTATATAGGGGGTGATTTACTGACTGCTCTGTCCATCAAAGACATAGGCATTGGACCAAGAGTGGATTTCCAATTACCCATCTATTGGTCCAAGTTGAGCTTAAATAGGGTTACGGAGGAACTCTGCTTCACATGGATGTGAAGCCTGTTCCAGAGAATGGGAATTCTCTAAGAAACCACGTTTTATTTATTTTGCAAACAAAATGTAGGTCTTTTGATCTAGTAGTTCTGATGCTGTTTGTTTTGTGGATGTGCTAAAGGTTCATCAAAACAGAGTCAAGGGATGCCGTGTACACCAGGCAAAGACCACCTCTCAGAAGTCTGTGTGATACCAAGTAAAGAGGCAGGCCTTTGAGGCAATCAGCAGAGAGCATTGTGTTTATGCCCTGCATTTTTTTATAAGGAACCTTTATTGACATTCCAGTTGTGCATGGGTCTGGTCAGGTTCATACTGAAGGTAGCATTAAAGTCTATGGTCTGGTGAGAGACAAGTATAGTGGAACAATGGCTTCTCTGCACCTAGATGCCATACCCTTACTTATTAATTTGAGAAACATAGAAGGATTTTCTTACTACCTTCGACACATGTTGATCAAAAGCTAGGTTATTATCTACATGAGTCCCCAAATACTGGACTAGTGAATCAAACTTTTATGGGTGTTTTATTGATGAAATAATTACCCAGGGTGGCCAGCTTTCCAAAGGGTACTATAATGAATTTCTTTGTATTGAGTTTGTATGCCATAACTTTGGCACCAAGCTTTTGTCTGAGTTAAACTTTCCCAAAGGGTGTTCTTGACTTGGAGGGAGTCAGTGACTGCTCCCAGTTTGCAATCATCTGCAAATTTTATCAGACAGAGGCCTTTGACATTGGTCTTGACCACAGATAAGTAGATGTCAAACAGTAGCAAGCCCAGCAGGAGGCCTGGGGGACTCTAACCATGACTGGCATCTTTGTAGAGGTGGATTCACTGATCCTACCCTCTTAGGTCCTATTGGTGAGTCAGCTAGCTATCCAGGGTGTTATAAAGGGGGTTTATGCCTAGTTCCATAAGTTTATTGAAAAATGCCTGAATGGTTATTGTATACTTTAATCAGATCTAGGTAAGCAGTATGCATCTATTTCCCTTCATCCATTGCCTTAGTGACCTTTCCAAAGAAGTCCACAAGGTTCAGTAAGCATGACCTTCCTTTGACAAAGCCAAACTGGGATAGAGTCATTGTCAGGAGGTGTCATTTGTCCTTGTTGATAATTTCCACGCTATTTCTTTCCACAGCTTTCTGATTAAGATTAGTCAGACTAATGAGTCTGTAGTTTTTCAGGATCTGTTGAAGGTCCTCTCTTATGAAGGCAATGACCGTTGCAGTCCTCCATTCTTGTGGCACAAAGCCTGTTTTAAGACTATAGTTAAATAGTGATTCTGAAAGTCCTGATAAATCATATTTTAGACTGTTCAGGAGACATCCTGAGATGTTATCAGGGCCCATTGATGCTGTGTTCTTGGCTTTAGTGAGCGCAGCAAGTATATGTTCCCTAGTTATAGAAAAAGGGGTTATGTTTGAGGGTATTTCTTTTGTAATGGTTGGGAGTGAGGTGGGGTAAAGTTGGAATTGAATTTGTCTAATAAAAGATCTGCTATATTGCCAGGCTTGGTGAATGTGGCAACATTGACAACCATTTCAGTACATTGCTATGTGCTGCCCATGAGGACTATCACATAGTTGAAGAAGGCCTTATAGTTATTTTTCACCTGGATCTTAACCTCAGAGTTGGCTTTATTTCACCCAATTAGCCATCTTAGCTGTCTATTTAGTTTGATGAGGGAGTTTTTATTTTTATGAGAATTACCCAACCTTCTCTTTATTATATACCCTTTTTAATTTGGGATGCCACCAATAGGGTTTGTTTCTGGGGCAAGTATTGGGCTTACTTCTGGAAGGTTCAGCAGCCTCTATGCAGCCACTGACATAGTTGTACAGAGTTTCTGAGAGCAATTCATCATAGCCTGATGTGTTCTCAGGGTTTGGAGGATCACTGAATATTGACAAACCATTACCTTATAACAGGTAGTTTGCCCTGGAATAGTTCTGAACTGTTACTGGTTTTACAGGGGTTATGAAGTTGATTTTAATTTTGAAGAAGACAGCTTTATGGTCAGATCTTACCATAGACGATGGGACATTGTGAGGAAGGCAGCATTCTCCAATATTTGTGAGTATAAAGTCCAGTATGTTGGAGCCTCCAGTGGGCATATTCACTATTTGGTCAAGGGTGTTTGTACTTAACGAAGTTGAGGAATCTTTGTGCCTGTATATTTTTTGACCATGCAGGATTTCCAATCTGTAGAGGAGTAATTCAAGTCTCCCATGAGTAGGGTGTTAGACTGGATGGTAAGTGCCTCCAGTAGGTCCAAGTACGCACTGTGGGCTTTTTGGGACATGGAGGGTGACCTATAGCTGGCTAGGATATGGTACAGGATTTTGTCTATGGTGATCTGCATGTGGAGGAATTCCAGCATGTCATTGTGTTTGACCAATCTAGAAGTATGCTTTTTATTTATGTATATCATGACACCTCCCTCTTTACATTCACTCATAAATGTCTTACTGCCATGTGCAAGCTTACATCTAGTTAACAAAAATGTTCTAACAATATATGTCTAGGTTATACATTTTCCAAAGTATGACAATTTGTTAGTAAAAGTTTAGCAAAAAATACAGTTCTGGGTTTTTGTATACTGTAATATATTATAGTATTTATGGAAAAACTATGAATGCACTGGCTATTATCATTGTAAAGAATCCTTCCTACTGGTAACATTGCAATGTGAACAGTTTTAAGAGCTTTTATCATTCAAAAATATTTGCATTTTTTTTATCTTAAACTTTTTAAGTCGATTTTTCAGAAAATACTTTAGAATCAAGGATGTGTGTAGGCTGCTGGAGGTGTGACATTCCACACAACATAGGTGTTAATGAGGTAATTAGATTATATTCACTTCTATATGCACAGCTGTCATTTATATATGTATTTTCCTTAGCAAAATCATAAAAAGTTCACCTTGGTCAAGGTGTAAGATGTAAACAGGTAAAAGAACCTTCTTTTTTTCACTATGACAATTTTATTCTCTTGTGAAGAGCAGTAGTTTTTTCTTATATGACTGTGAAAAGACCTCATTTATAGTTTAATATGTCACATTCTACGTGGAGACTTTACAGAATCTGTAGAGTTATAGACACAGAAGTCTGCCACAAAAATACTTCCAATTTTCTTTATGTTATTTTATAGTCCTATTAATTGTTAATATTTATAGCATTTCTATTGCTGTTTTTTTACATGCCTTGTTTCAGGTATTTTCCATTATATTTATTCAGACTTTTGGTACTGTGAAACAGTAGCTATCAGCCACTGCCTGTCTCTTAACTGTATGGTTGTTCTGCCTATGAGTTGAGTCATAGCTGGAAAGGGTACTCGGGCCAGTTTGTGCACCTGGTTAAGAAACAGTTAAATAAATCCACAAAATACTTCATTCTGTATTTAGGAGTTTTACCCACAACAAACATTGAAGAAAGGATAGCTATACACTGGAGAGTTAGGAGCATGAAAGCTTTATGTACAGATCAGAAATGTGTTGCTACCTCCCTTGGTGGTGGGTAGATCAAGAGTCTTGAACTGAGAGTGCAGTTCCAAAAATCTTAGCTACAAACATGCCTTTGAGTATTAAAATCACACATAATCTCCATTTCCTACTCCTCTTAAGATCAGCTGATAAAGTTCAAGCACCTTCAAAACAACAACAATTCCCTTTTGTGACGTATTTCTTACTTCAACAGGTGCTGGAAAGTAACTTCCTTCTCACTCTGGTCATCTGAACTCCCACTCCTCAACCAGAAACTGGTTGACCTTGTATCTAACTGCCACGTTACACTTTTAAATGAGAGCCTGTGCATATAAAATGCAGGAGCCTAATGAATTTTTGAGGCACCATTGTACAAACTGGAGATTATTCTTCATAGTGCATTTCTAACATGTGCCCTGGTTATTCATAAACATAGCACACAACAGTGTACAAGCATCCTGCACACTATGTTTAGTATTCTGGATTTCAACAGAACTGTAGCTGGCTCATCTTGTGCTCCTTGCCTTTCTCCAATCTGGCACCACTCAACTCTCCACTCTAATTTGAGGAGAAAATGAAAACAAGCCCTACTTCAGAACTCATTATCATCATCATCATCAGCTCCCTTTTTCCCATTTTCTACATGGGGTCGGGGTATCTTGTTAACTGTCGCCATCTCTCTTGATTCATTGCCAAACTCCCACCTTCTTCAACACTCATGCCTGACTGTCACAGATTTCTTTCACACAACCTATCCACCTCTTTGCTGGATGTTCTCGTTTCTTCTTACCTTCTTCCTGTCTGTCCCAAATCTTCTTCACCAAATTGTCTTTTGCTTTTCTGCACGTGTCTAAACTGGTTCCTATCAGAAGAGCGAATGCTTAAATTAGCGAACGGTGTTATTTTGAACTTTAAAATGTGAAACCTGAAAATGTCGAAGGCACAGAACATGGATTTTTTCCTTGTACATTTTTTTTTTTGGATAAGCGAATTTTGTCCCTGGGAAAAAAAATCGCTGATCTGTTCCTTCGGCATTTTAAAGTTTCGCATTTTTAAGTTTGATAGAAGAGCGTTTGCTAATTTTAGCAATCGATCTTCTGATATAGATGCGTCTAAACCATTTAGTCTGTTCTCTTTGATCTTTTCTGCAATTGGAGCTACTTTGGCTTCTACTTTTATGTCCTCACTTCTTTGTCTATCCCACAGAGTGCATCCTACCACCCTTCTTAGGCACTTCAATTCCATCATCTCTAGCTTCTTCATCTGCTCTGCCTTTACTGCCCAGGTTTCTGTACCATACAGTAGTACTGGTCACACCACTGTCTTGTATACCTTACTTTTCAGCTTCTTTGGCATTCTTCTATCATAGACTACACCTGACACTCTATGCCAGTTGGCTGCAGCCCCTCTCATTCTAGTTTTAACCTCTGCATTCAGACTTCCCTTCACCTCAGCCACCCTCCCAGATACTCAAAGCTGTTTACCTGTTGCACTATATTTCCTTCTATCTCAATTCTAAGCTTATTCTGATTTACCCAGTTTTCTGCCATTACTACTGTCTTATGTGCTTAGTTTCAGTCCTTATGCTTTCAGTTTTGCATTCCATTGTTCTATACTCTTCTGGAGTTCTTGTTCAGAGTCTGCCTGTAATGCCACATCATCTGCATATGACAACTTTGTTGATCTGTCCCCTCCAACCAGTTTGCTAATATAGTCCATCACCAGTATGAATCCACTCCCATTGGGAACCCCTTTGTGAGGGCGAACAGTGCTTGTACTTGAGTTATTGGGCCCTTGTACATAGTCTGCACTAATTCTACCAATGTTTCTGGGACTTAAAACCACTGTAGCACTGCCCAGGTCAGCTTTCTTGGGACCTTGTCATATGCTTTATCCAAATCTAGGAATGCTCAGTTGGACTCTTTCCTCATCTCTAACTTCTTCTCACCTATCGGTCTCACTGCATACATTGGGCCAGTTGTACTGCATCCTGATCTGAATCTGAACTGGTCATCTCCCATCTTGCATTCTACTACTCTGCATATTTGTTTATCAATCACCCGCTCTAGAACTTTCATGCAATGTGGCAGGAGTTTGATTCCTCTGTACTATCAACAGTTGTGGATGTCCCCTTTGTTCTTGTACACTGGAACAAGTATGCTTATTCTCTAGTCATCTGGGATACACTTTTCTCTCTACACTGCTATTAGTACTCTCAGGAGCCATTTCTCCCCTACCTCATCCAGCATCTTCATTATGTCTGCTGTGACTTCATCTGAGCCTGCTGCTTTCCCTGACTTCATTTTCTTTAGTGCTATTTTTACTTATTCTAGGGTAGGCTCCTCTTCTTCTCTTATTGTAGGCTATTTCTGGGGCAGTACAGCTTCTGTGGGGTTTTCTTCATTCAGAAGCTGCTGGAAATACTCCTTCTAGCTGCTTTTGATGACCTGTGGACTGGTGAGCAGGTTGTTGCTGGTATCCTTATGAAAGGTATAGGTTCATAGGTTCATAGATTAAGTACTAAGCTAACTGCTCTTGCGAGCCATTTTAAGCCTAGCCAATTATCCCTTGTGAGAATCAAACCCTGCACCTTGTGTTTGTAAGACAAACACCTTACCCATTAGGCCACCCTCCCAACCCCCTGACTATCTTCTTTATCTTTATGTCCTTGCCTTGCAACCAGATATAGTTTCTTAGTGCTACCTAATGAGTCACTTTCCAAAAGTTGGTAGAGTACCTTTGATGCCCTATTCTTTGCTATTTCAACTACTTTCTTTACTTCTTTGTTAGCCAACCAATATTCCTTCCTAGCCTGGTTGGTCTTTTCTATCTCCCACTTTTTCCTGCACTCCTCCTTTCTTTTGATGACTTCCTGGACTTCTGCATTCCACCAGCAACTTTCCTTATGTATCTTATTTCTATACCTGACTCAACCACATATCTGTTCTGTAGTCCTCACATATGCTGTTTTGAGGCACTGCCATTCTTTTTCAACTCCACCTATTTCCTCCTCTTCTTTGGGTGCTAGAGCCATGAATAACTCCTTGAAATGTATTTTCTGTCCAGTCAACTCCAAGGTCTTCAGCCTGGTCTCTGTTGACCTTAGAGCCTACTTCAGAACTGATTGTTTTATTTTTAAAAGCTGTAGAAAATAGCTTGCTATAACTTATATCACTCATGAACTGCTCCATTCCTGACTACAAAAGCTTTGTATTGGCATTTATTTCTGTATAGATATTTTGAAATGCCAGGATAGAAACTAATGCAATTCCTGCACTACCAATTGGTTGGTACGTCATGATCAGGCTTCCTAACAGTTTGCTCCCAGGGTTGCTGCCTCATTTGTTCTACCTTAGATATGCCACTGTGCCAATATCTATAGACATGGATCTCGTGCTACAGACATTCTTGATCACCATGTTTTGCATCTGGACTTGAAATAGATACAGGCAATACACCACAGCAGGGAATGGATAGTTAATAAGTTATGTGACAGACACACATCTGGCCCCTACTAAGCTGTGCTCTGCCATCATGCCTAATGGCATTTTCTAAATAATTGCCATTTATAAGACATTACAGACATGAATGGTCCTTTGGACTCTTGATCAGAGCAAATTGGTAGATTGGGAGAAAATGTTGGAGTCATTTGTTTGGAATGGTCTGACAGGAATCAAAAGAAAACATGTTAAGGATTGTGGTAGTACCCATCATTTTTCAGGTATTACAAATGGTGTGGAATACTTTTTAATTTGAGTGATAATAATAATATGGTTGAGAATAAGGAATGATCCAACCCAGGTGAGTTCAATACCACAGATCCTTTTCCTGCTCTGTTTCCATCAGCTCCGCTTCTCTCCACTGAAACTTCACACCACTGTTGTTATGGTCCAAATGCATTACTTTGCATTTGTTTGTAGTGAGCGTCAACTGCCACATTTCTACCACTATGTTCAGCATTTCCAAATCATTTGCTAGACTCTTCCCTACCCTACATTGCTGCCATTATATTTGAGTCATCAGGAAAGAGCCCAGTCTTGTTCACTAGTCCCTCAGATATGCCTGAAATAAACACACTGAAGCGTACTGGTCCCAAACTAGACCCCTGTGCTGCTTTAATAGTCACATCCCAAATTTCTGACATTATCACCCTCACCATAACCCTCTGTGTCCTACCACTCAAATATACAGCTATCCAGGTCCTCAAACTTGTTCTTACCTCATGCCTCCAGTTTTACTATCAGCCATCTAAATGGAACAGAGACAAGGTCTTATTGAACTCCAGGTAGACTATGCTACTAGTATTCTCCTGTCTAGTACCACAGTCATAAAGCTGAATCAGATTTGACTGACAGGTCTTTCTGGCTGTGAATCCATGCTGGTTTCCACCATGAAGACTGGTGTCCTCTAGAAATGCTGCCAGCCTTCTCCTCAGGGTTTTCTATTACTCTCCCAGCCATTGCTGATAAGCAACAGATTTTTTCTGTACTCCACCCACCCTCTCCATACAAGGGAACAGCAGCTGCTGCCATCCAGTCTGGTTGCACTCCTGCATTAGCTCATGACATGCCAAAGGTCTCCATTATGGAGTCTGCTAACACATCAACAAATTTGCTGAGAACTCTAGGAGGCAGACCCTAAGATTGATGTGATTTATCCTCCTTAAGAGCAGACAGTTCTTTATGAGCCTTCTCTTGCTCTATTTTGTTGTCTGTCCAGTTTTCTCTCCAGTCTGAACTACCTCTTCCTGCATGGCAATTCGTCTTTGTTTTCTTTGTGGAGAATAAAGAGAACTATTCATTCAGTACCTCTTTTTTCCCTTGGCATCTTTCCCTCCAGTCTTTGCTCACTCTGGCCAGTTTTGTCCTCTTCTTTGTTCTTTTTATGTACATAAATATACTTGTTTTCCTTCTTGATCCTTTCTGTCATCTTTAACCTTTTATGCCATTTTGTTGCTGTTCTTGTAGTATTTTTCCTCCACCTCATTATCCCCTCCTCTCCTAGTCTTTTGGGTCCTTTCTTTTACACTGACTGAGAGCCTCACATTCCTGTTTGGTTAAATTGTCTGCCTTCTCTTTTTCCCTCTTCCTCACACCTTTGCCATTTTCCTGAGCACTCCATCCCTAACATATTTTTATTCCCTCAATTTGCTACCAGTTCTCTAACTCATACTTGACCATCTCTTTCAGAAGGGCATACTCTGCTGTCCTAAAATCCCAAACCATTGTCATTATATTTTTATTTTTACCTTTCTTCCTACTCTCAACCATAATCATTATCAGCTAATGATGCCTTAACATAGACATCCATGAGATTCTCTGCATTGTTTAGGATCATGTCCAGAATGTTATCCTTCATGGTACACTCTTGAATCAGATGGCTGAATCATTTATGGTGCATGTCCTCAGTCAATTCTCACCCCCCTGTCTCCCCTGAAGCTTAAAACTCCTAGTCAGATTCTGGCAGATTCTGTTTCGTATAATCCACTCCATCGCTAGCTCCTCCAGTTTTACATCCTTCTCTTTTGTTGTATCTGATGGATAATATAGTGTATCTGTCCACCAGCTGTACTCCCCTTCCTCTGCCTTAACTGCCAGGGCACATAACCAAAAATTTGACCATGCCTGTACCCTTCTTCTGTTCCTAGACTGGTGTTCTTCCTCCTCTCCAGTTTTACACCTGATGCCTTATTTTATGCTGATTGTTACAACAACCCCATTTTTTTGCTGTCATTTTGAAATGACATATAACCAGGAACATCCATGTGACACTTCCTGCCTTTGCCACTAGTTAAACTTTCTTTTATATTAGTAATATCCGCTTTCCTACCCCTCAATACTGCAGGTGACATTTTTGCATTTAAGATCAAAACTATCCCTCAATGGTCAAAGTCATCCTTGTCTGTTTCTCTGCTGTATTTTGCAACTCTATTGATCTTCAGTCGACTAGCTGAACGATTATCTTTCATTCTGCTTCTGACCCCCCCCATGTTAGTTTAAAGTGATGATCATTTAGATGCACCATTCTAGCTTAAGACTAAGTACAGTTGCCACTTCTAGGCTAAGACATAGCCTGTCCCTCATATACATTTGGTTTCTCTTCTTGAATGTCATCTTTCTCTTCCTCATCATCATCATTAACCACCTTTCTCCCTTTTTCTACATGGAGTTGGGGTGTTGTGTCAACTGTCACTATCTCTTTCAATTCAAGGCCACTGTTCTACCTTCTTCAATAGTCATTTCTGCTTGCTGCAGGTCTTCTCTCACACAATCCATCCATCTTTTTGCAGGATGCCCTTTTTTCCTCTAGCTTACTTCCTTCCTGTCCTAAATCTTCTTCACTAGATTGTCTTCTACTTTTCTGCATAGGTGGTGGAACCCCTGTAATCCATCCTCTTTGAAGTTCTCTGTAGTTGGGGGCTATTTTGGCTTCTGCTCTGATGTTCTCATTTTGTTGTCAGTCCCACAATGTGCATCATTCCACCCACTTCAGGCACTTCATTACCATTACTTTGAGCTTTCTTAACTGCTCTGCCTTTACAGCCCAGATTTCTGTACCATACAGTAGTTCTTGTCACACCACTGTTTTGTATACCTTACTTTTCAACTTCTTTGGCATACTTCTTTCATACAATACCCCTGTCACTCTGTGCCACTTGTCTGCAGCCCCTCTGATTCTACATTTGACTTTCTCATTCAGACTTCCCTTCACCACCACCCCCAAATTCTTGAAACTGTTAACTTGTTCCACTATTTTCACTTCTATCTCAATTCTCAGCTTCTTCCGATTTTCCCCATTTGTTGTCATTATAACTCTCTATTCTGTACTTAGTTTCATCCCATGTGCCTTCAGTTTTACATTTCATTCAGTATCCTTTCTTGAAGTTCTTGCTCAGAGTCTACCTCTATTGTCATGTCATCTGCATACAACAACTTTGCTGAGTTGTCCCCTTTGATCTGTTTGCTAATATAGTGCATCACCAGTATGAACAGCAGTGGGCACAGAGCTGAACACTGGCACATACTTACTCCCACTAGGAACTCCCCTATGAGAAACACTGTTTGTATTTAAGTCATTGGGTCTTTGTACATAGCCTGCACTAACTATACCAATGTTTCTGGGACTTTGACCTCCTGCAGGACTGCCCAAATAAGCTTTCTTGGGACCATGTCATATGCTTTTACCAAGTCTAGGAATGCCCAGTTGGACTTTTTCCTTATTTCCAGCTTCTTCTCAACTATTTGTCTCACTGCAAACATCAGGTTGGTTGTGCTGCATCCTGATTTAAATACAAACTGTTCATCTCTCATTTTGCTTACTACTACTCTGCGTATATGTTTGTCAATCATCCTCTATGGAATTGTACTGCCCACATTTGTAAATGTCCACTTTGTTCTTGTACACGAGCAGTAGTATGTTTATTCTCCAATCATCTGGGATTCATTTTCTCTCCATGCTGCTATGGGTACCCTCAGTAGCTATTTCTCTCCCATCTTATCCAACATCTTGATCATATCTGCTGTGACCTCATCTGAGCCTGCTGCTTTCCCCGACTTCATTTTCCTTAGTGCTGTTCTTACTTCTTCTAGGATGTGTTTCAATCACATTTGATTCACACTTGACTTTTGACTACCATGTTGCTTCCATTGTACGGAACGCTTTCTGCATGGCCCACCTCATAAGTAAGGATCCCTGTATTCTTCCCTTATAAGGCCAATTATTGAGTACAATGCCCCCTTCGGCATGTACCTCGCAAAGCACATGCAGCAGCTGGAGAGACCACAGAGGTTCCTCACCAGAAGAATCCATGGCCTCAAACATCTACCCTACACAGATAAGCTAAAAGCCCTGTCCCTCTACTCAGTCTCATACAGACTCCTCAGAGATGACCTCTGTATGGCATACAAAGCAATCTCAGACCCTGCCTTGATGGGACTGCTGCATATCTGCAAATCAAGCTCCAATCAAGTAACCCACACAAGTGACCTCAACTTGGTCAGTGACATCAATAGGACTTGTTGGCAGGACAGATTTGTGTCCCAGAGACTCCCCCATCTGTGGAATAGACTCCCTCTCTACGTCAAGCAGAGTACCTTATTGTCCCTTTTCAAGTGCAACCTGAATAACTGGATAGGAGACAGAAAATACACCCCATGGAATTTCACATGCGTCCCTGCTGCACAGGGGCTTTGGGTGCTGACTTGTTTAAACATGGGCTAAGTTGTTGGCTAAACCAAAGAAAAAGATACCGAAACTGACACAGCTCAAGGTAAAAAACAACAATAAACTTTAATAAATAAATAGAGTAAGCGCTTTCACATTATGCTATCACCGCTTCATCAGACTGATCTAAACAGGTTGCAAAGCACTTAAATAACAAAAACTTAATCAATTAAGACACTAATAAAACCATCAATTATTTAAAAGAAACATCACATAATAAGTGAACAAGACACAAAAACATGAATAATTGACAACATTCCTAAGCTCAATGCTTCAAAGGTCTAACTTTTAAAAATGGCTTAAAAGAAACAACCTCATTAAGACCTGGTGTTTTATCAGCATTGAGAGACAGGATCCAGTTTTGCTCAGCAGATTCTGTGCGATTCCTAAGGTCTCCCCCTCTTAGACTCAGGAATAATCTCTAGCACAAGAAATTTAAAATTATGTTCATGCACACAAGTAATAATATGATTAGCAAGGGCACTGGTTTCTTTCTTATTTCTAATGTCCCTCTGATGTTCTAGGACCCTGTCTTTAAGTTCCTTATTACTCATACCTACGTAGAGGGCATGACACAGAGTGCAGTAACTAAAGTAAACAATGTTCTTGGTCCTGCAGTCAGCATAAAAATTTGTATCTGTTTTAAAATGCAAGCTAGGATGCATGTAACTAGAACTAGGATGAATAAACTTGCATGCTGTGCAATTTCTGCATTTAAAAGTACCGTGCCTATCTGAATGCACAACTTTGCTAGAATTCAGCATGCAGATAGGCACGTCTATGAGAAATAGACAACTTAAAGACAGGGTCTGGGACTATCATTCCTGAGAGTCTAAGGGGGGAGACCTTAGGAATTGCACATAATCTGCTGAGCAAAATGGATCTGGAAAACTGGAAAACTGATTCTGTCTTGACCGGAACAAAAGAGTAAAATTCATAAGATGTGCTGGGAAAAAATAGCACATTTGTCAGAAAAAGAGTAAAGAAACAGCAAATAAACAACATCAAAAAGACATCGATTATATATTAGGAACAATTCCAGTGGTGAGGGCTAACAGTGTCCTTATAATTGAAAACAGGTATTATTTCTTGGTTGGCTATTGGTGCTGCATGCCCATCCATTCATGGGGATTAGGAGAATGCAGGCATGATAGCCATGATAGCCACCATGCCTGCATTTAGCAATCTGCAATACAAGTAGAGCTCTTGCACTGGATAGTGTCATGGTCATGCAGCTCTACCAAGAAGGCTATCTTGGTACAGCAAGCAGGCTCCTTGCCTGCAATTCAGTTAACAGTGTGGCACCAGACAGCTTTGGGTGATTCCATGGAAAATTTCACCCTACGCTAGGAATAGGTTATGAGATTTGTTAGTATAGCATGTTACAGCATTTCAGTGGCTGCTTTGGAGTAGTAGAACTCCTGGTGAAGTGCTTAGCTGGGTGAACCCCTCCGCCTGGGATGATATCATTCCAGTTTAGCAGGGTAGTCAAGTCACTTTGGAGTAGTGAGAACAGGATGATGGAATCTTTCTGCTTCACTACTTCAAAGGAATCTGGCCCCAGATGTGTAATCAGTTTAAGAAGTGACAACTAGCAGGCAGCATTTCACCAAAGACAGGATTCTAAGACTTATGACTTAATGCATCATAGGGCCTCTGCCAACCTGAAGTGCAATACAAGTCATAGTTTTCAGGTCTGGTTCTGCTATGACATCAGACTATGGGTTCGAGTACCCCAGAAATTCATCAGACTCTACACTAGAATTTTATCAGAGCCCCTATGTTACTTACAAGTAATAGGATTCTGAACCTGATTATCTACTTGGGGCACAGTCAAACTGTTCATGATCTTGATTATCACATCTGATGGTCCCTGAATGCACCCAACGTCCCATTGACACCTCTATTTTAACCATAATGCTCATATATGACTTGTAAGTTTATGATGCCATGTTAACCATAACCATAACCATTGTTAGTACCAGGGTAACATTCGTCCCATGTGGGACAACCCTAACATTGGGTATTCAACTTTCGCATACGCCCAGAGTTACAAAGGTACCCATGGCTATTTGCATGGACTACAGTGTGTGCCAGACCTAAGATACTTGGGTCGGGACAACATACGAGATGGGTCCCAAGGGGGGGGTGGAGGGAGGGCAATGTGTGGTGATCTGGTAGCTACAGACCGGTAACCAGGGTAGGGATGGTGGCTGCATGTGTGCAGCGGGTGGGGGGGCGGAACTGTGGGTAATGAATGTATGGGTCGAGGATGGCCTGGGTTGGATGGACCTGTACTGGTCCGCCCGCCTAGTGGGTGGGGGAGAGGGGAATGTGATGTCAACATGTGAAACATAACAGAGGGCTACTTTAAATCCCTATTTAAATGAAACACGTACAATACAATGAACTTAGTAGTGTATTGCAAGGCGGACGTGTTTGGCTGGGGGAGGTATGCAAATTTGTATGAGATGTATATTGTTTGGGGCCTCTCAGGCCCATTAACGGTGCATGTGGACATATATGTTTCTGTTGATCTACCATTGCTATATAAATATATATATATATGCATATATATATATATATATATATATATATATATATATATATATATCTGTGTGTGTGTGTTGGTGTGTGTGTGTGTGTCTGTGTGTGTGTATCTATATATATATATATATATATATATATATATATATATATATATATATTTATATATATATATATATATATATATATATATATATATATATATATATATATATATATATATATATATATATATATATATATATATATATATATATATATATATATATATATATATATACACAGATATATAGCTATGATATGATACAGCATGTAGAAATGACATATGTTCACAGGTCGTGCCAATGGGGTTGAGGGGTCCAATCAACAAACATGTAACACATAGCATCACCCCCCAGCCAGACAGGGGAAACATACAAACAAACACACAAACAATGTAAACAATCCACTGCTCCCCAAATCACAGGCAGGACACAACCAGTGGGGGGAACACTGTGGACCCACCAAGTCTAATCTTGCAACAGAGAAAGGACACCCCAAAAATTGATAATGATCGGAGTCAATCCCTTTAATGATTTATCAAGGCAGGCCATGTATGTATACGAACTACTAGATTGAGCAGGCCTGATGACCCATGGGTCGAGACAACATATGAGATGGGTCGCGAGACGTGGAGAGTGGGCAGTGTGTAGTGGTGTGTGAGACCTGACCTGCAGCCACAGTAAGGATGAGTGCTGTAGAAGAGGGGCAGGTGGGGGAACTATGGGTATGCAATTATGGGCCGAGACATGCAGGTGTTGGCTGGAGCGGTTCAATATGGACTGCCCTGGGGATGTAAGCAATAGTGCAAATTGGGCATAGCTGCTGCCTAACGAGCAGCCATTCCTATCCCACTACAGCACAGTCTATTTTACATGGCAAAGTATGGTATAACCATATGTGTTGTTGCAAAACCCACTACATAACACCAAAAAACACATGGTCACAACACCCCACTGTAGGCATGTAAGCTGATCTAATTGGCATCACAAGTTATTATTGTAGTCCTCACCCCCACCCAGGGGTGTGAGTGTCCAACGCAAACTCCAAATGCAGTGTATATGCACAGCTGTTGCAGTAGAAGACTTGGCCAGCTGTGGACCTTCCCTTCAGCCTTCCTGCACATCCCTGGATAATTCCCCTACTATGACTTCCCTTTGTACCCCATGAACACCACTTACCTATCAACCCCTCTTCCATTCCTATTAATGTTTAAAGTTACACATAGGTGACACCAACTTCCCTAACTATATTGACAGAATCTGGAACCTCTACCCACATGTATTACCTCAGCTGTCCCACAGGGCACATGTAAATAACACATGAAGGAACACCACAAGCACACTTGGATCAGCACAGGCTCACCACCTTGCGAAATCTGCCCCCCCAACTTACACTATATACCCCTACATCAACTAGTGAAACCGATACCTCATGTCCTGCCTCGCATACAAATCCCAACATCCATCAAACCTTCCCTATTGCTCCCCTACCAATTACTCCAACAGGCTACTATACAGTTACAATGTCACCCCCTCTACCTACCTACCTACTCCTTCACTATTCTCTTCTACTCTATCACACAGGTATGGAATAACTAAACCTAACCCGAATACCTGAGTGTAACCTATCCAGGTATGGAATAACTAAACCTAACCCGAATACCTGAGTGTAACCTATCCAGAACTGTTAAACTGGAATCTAACTTCACCTTAAACTGACCTTTGTCAACAGCCATAAATGACATATAAACCTGACCTATGCACGTATAATACAGACATATTAATGTAAGGTAATCATGAAGAATGTGGTACATAGTTATGTTACATCTATTACTTTCTATGACTGTGAACAACTCAGTATTAATAGGAATTAGTAGCTGGGGTCACTGTGGAGTTCTACTCCCCGGGCCACCACTGAAAATGGACAAGCATCCAGTCGGATTGTCCTGGTCAACAAATGTAAACTAAATACATGAATTAGCATGGGGGTATGCACAAGTAAGTGGGTGTAAGCCTGTTTGGGTGGCAGTAAGCAATTACCACACTGGTTAAGCAATGTAGAAGCTAGCTCAGTGTAAGACGTCACAACCGGAGGTCAGCAATGCTGATCCTCACGCAAACCAGCTCATATCCACCTACAATTGCTGTACAGTGCCTTAGTCACTCTGTAGCAAACAGCTGTCATCGTGGCCATTAACAAAATAATCTGCACTGCCAGGTTGCAACCCCTCGACCCTGCACACTATAGTCTATGCGAGTTCCACTAAGCCATGGCAGATACACATTCATCTGCTGTGATCACAAACATATCATCCAGCACAGTCATCCAACAGTATAGGAAATGTATGTAAGTGTGTAGATTAATACCAGCAAACATGTGTACATTGCTCAACCACAGTATTATGAGCAGTCTATGTGTATCAAAGAACAGTGACTGTCCAATCATATTGTGAGAACAGAAGTCTTGCATAATACCAAAGAGAATAATGAAAAATGGTGCACGCCGTGGGGATGTGTGGGCATGCTTCATGCACAGAATGTCACACCTGGGGCGTTGGTTCCGCGGACCCGGGAGATGAGGCTGGCCAGGTGTGTGAGTAAACTTCTGCTTCTCAAAACCCTGGCAGGATACTACCAGTGGGAGAAACAGTGTAGACCAGATAAGTCTACTCTTGACACAACAACAGGTCCATCCCTGGTGGGACGAACCAAAAGTTGTGGATCACATCTATGTCTCCACCAGTATCGGAAAAGGATCAAGGGAAGGCTCATAAATATATGGACTAAATGGATGAATACCCTGCAGATGCTTGGGTCGAGACAGTATACTGGAGGAGTACCAAGACGTGCAGAGAGGGAAATGTGTGGAGGTGTGGTATGGCAGGGCTAGCAACTGGAGAATGGATAGATGCTGTGTATGGGGAGCTTAGGGGCCAGGGGAAGGGAACATGGGCATGACATTATGGTAGAAATATGCAAATGAAGCAGAACAGCAATAGTGTAGTGGACAGAGCATCCCTATAACAAGCATGCATTCCCGGTTTGATTCCCACTGCAGCACATTCTATTTTCCATGTGAAATCTGTATATGAACATCATTTTGCTGCATAACGTACTAAATAACATTTAAATTTGAACAGGAGTACTACACTAAATGCACATGTGAAGTGTCAGTGTCATAATGAATAAGGCACTAGTAAGCAGGTGTAAGCACAAATAAGCAGTAGTAAGCATAGATAAGCAGAAGTAAGCATGTGTAAGTGTGCTTGCGCAGGGGTAAGCATTGCCTACACAGATTAATCAAAGTAGAAGCTAACTGAGTGTAAGAAAATGCACCCGGAGGTTAGCATTGCTTAGCTCAGCGCAAACCCGCACACCCACGTACAACTGCTCAAGTGTCCCTTAATCATTCTGTATTTAACAGCTGGTGTTCTGCCCAGCAACAAAATATACAGCCTCTGCAAGGCCCGAAACCCAGGATCCTCCACATCATAAACAAAGTGATTTACCAGTAAGCCATGGCAGATGTACATAACCCTCTTATTTTCACGAACATATCATCCAACACAATTAGTCAACAGCACAGGAAATGTAGTAATATCATAGCAAACAACCTCATAATGCAAGAATTCCAGACAAAGTGTGTCAAAATGTGGGTACAAATAGAGATATATGTCAAATACTGCTCTAATACACTTAAAACATTGCTAGTTACACAGTTATATGTACTAAAACACATATTTTGAAGGAGATGAAAAGTCTGAAACACAAAAGTGTCGGCATGAGTGACTGACTTCAATCCTAAGATCATCCATGTCAATTGCCAAGAGAATGAGGTACAGGCCAAACATATAAGCCAAACATGCATGGACATATGGCCAGATATATATCTGCAAATGTAGACAGACAGCTATATAATATATATATATATATATATATATATATATATATATATATATATATATATATATATATATATACATATATATATATATATATATATATATATATATATATATACATATATATATATATATATATATATATATATATATATATATATATATATATATATATATATATATGTGTGTGTATGTATGACTCACAAATAATCATATAACAGCAATTGTACATAGATACATAAATATGTTCAGTGTGTATATATATATATATATATATATATATATATATATATATATATATATATATATATATATATATATATATCTATATATATATATATATATAAATATATATATATATATATATATATATATATATATATATACACACACACACACATATATATATATATATATATATATATACACACATATATATATAGTTATATCTATATATATATCAATATATATATATATATATATATATATATATATATATCTATACATATACACACACACACACACACAGACACACACACACACACACACACACACACACACATATATATATATATATATATATATATATATATATATATATATATATACACACACACACACACATATATATATATATATATATATATATATATATATATATATATATATATATATATATATATATATATATATATACACAGATAGACATGTGTATAGCATTTCCACATGGGAACAAAATCCTGAACCACTCAGTACAACGTAACTGACCATAAGCACAGTTAATGGGGGTGGGGGCACAAATGAGGGACACCTGGTAATTAGTACTCTGTAGCCCCCCCAGCCCTAATGGATATGCTGTGCAATCCAATATCCAACACATGCAGTACTTGACTTCAGGAACCTCCACAACACAGCTACAATGTTCCAACAGTAATCCAATTCACCTGTACATGTCAGTGCAATATCTGTAACATATCATGCAGAAAACTCATTCTACCGTAGGGAATGTACAATGTGGAAGGGGTACACATTACAAAGGTACAGATATGCACACATATCTATACATTGACAATTTTATACATATATATATATATATATATATATATATATATATATATATGTATGTGTATATATATATATATATATATATATATAAGATATATGAAATATATAGGTACATACACATATACACAGACAAAAGATGTTAGTAGCCATACATATGTAAAAGTAGTGTGGACGTACTGGGTGCATAGTATATCCCTCAGGCACAAACCCTGTAACTGGCACCTGTGAAATTTGTAGTGTGGCAACCATTCCCACAAATGAGAATACTTACATTACACATATACCCACTCACAATTCAAAGGACATAACATGACACACAGGTATTTATACACAGACAACCTTTACTTGTGTACTATACAATAATGTATGCTATTACTTACAGCACATAAAATTTGAAATATTTAATCAGTGATGAATGCAAGGCCCACAGAAAACAGTAGATGCAGACAATGCGGATATATAACATACTATGCTGTCCAGGCCAAGCCCTTCAATTCGTACAACAGTAGACAAAGGATTTGCCTTCAAGATAAGTAACAATCAGCAATAACAGATGTAGTTCAGCAGCCTCCAATTACACCCTGTAGTCAAGCCCTAGGGGGAAATTTATTACTTGTGGTAATGTCAATGTATCTGTCACATGTATGGACCCTGACCAACAAATGTGGGAGTCCACGATATGACTGGGATGATAGGAGGAATGCTAGCAGTAAATAATGATAGGCTATTACCTAACAACCCCAAACCGTATCAGAGCAGGACAAAGCCAGCCATATATGTGGAGGACAGAGGCAGAAACACAGGGCCATACTCGCAATACTGCTGTTACACACCCTGGAAATTGCTGGTGTTACAGGATTTGTTGCAACATACCCTTATGCAGGAATAAGTCATCAGAAACACAAATGGATGTAGCCATGTACTGATAGCACACAACAGACAGATTGCCGGGGATGCATATAGGACAAGACCTGTGTGGTGCACAGGCAAAAGCAAACAGACAATCCACTGGCAATCATGTCGATAGGCCCACAGTTGAGAGCTATGCAGACAGACTGCATTCCATCCTAAACTACTAAGTACATGCAAACACTGCAAGACCATCAATATACAATGCAGATAACAACACTACTCACTCTGTCTGTAGGTCTGGAACCTCTTACAAATGTGCAGTTGGCCTGTGTCTGCAAGTCCTGCTGTAAGAGGTATTTCAACCTGCCGTCTGTAACACTGCTGCCAGTGCCCACATACAGGAAGGATGTCCTCCATATTGGAAAGGTTAAGGGACAATGCCCACATGAGTCAGCAATTTATAGTACTGGGTTGCCATGACAGTGGTTATCTGAATCACTACACAGCAGGCTGCATGCAATTAGCAACTGTTGCACACAGATTGGTGCAGAGCCCATCACCTGATCATGTGCATCACCTATAAAAGCCGTGCTGCAATCCATTCAAGCCAGCTCAATCACTCTAGTGGAGAAAGAGAGAGAGAAAGAGACACACACTGAAAAAATAAATAAATAAAAAAAGCCAAAAACAGAAAGGTGTCACACCCGTTAGAAAAAAAAAGGTATATAAAACATAAATGTATCTAATTGAATGTAGTATGTGGTATAGATTAATAGACTATATGATGCTGAATGTTTGATATGTGCCATCTGTAGTTGTCCTCTAATGATGTTCTGCTAAAGAACTGCTCTGGACAATACTGTCTGTCCCTGTAGGCAGTGGAACATACCCGCCAACTGAGCAGATCAGCAATGAATGACAAAGATGTAAGCCATAATATCTGTGTGTGTTATGTTTGTGTAGGCAAACAGCTGGTGGTGGAAGTACTGCCGTCATCATAGACACATGGGTGTCAGAGCACACCACTTGTAGGACAGTCATGTTAATGTGTAATGTAGCATTCACAAATGCCATAGGTGTATAATAGGCTTACCAGCAATCTCTCACCATATATACCACCCTAATGTTAGTCTGTGTTCACATGTGACACCTGTCTGTGTTGCAGAAAGGCAGAACAGTGCAGTTGTGAATGAAAGACAGTTACAGAATGTGGACCAGATGTCTGTATGCACCCCACATATAGATAAATATCTGTGTGATACAGAGTGAGACATGTATGTCTACAGATACACAGACACTCATATAGATATAGGTATATCAACAACCTACAAGACATATCTATACTTATATGTACATATATAGATATATATATATATATATATATATATATATATATATATATATATATATATATATATATATATATATATATATATTTATTTATTTATTTATATATATACACACACATATAGATATAGTGCCACTGACAATGGCATGCAGGTGAAATAGTCTGTAACAGGCCAGCAAAGATAGTGTCCCAACAGGGAACATGGCTACAAACACATAGCACAAAGCTTGGTACAATACAACATATGTCCCAATGGTAGGTAAGCAGCCGACATACCAATTGCATTCTGTGAATGGTTTGTTGTAGCTGATATGGTGGGGGGAGAAAAAGATGTGTATTACAAACTATGGTAACCCTCCTGTATGAGTGGCTCAGACCTGTTTCCATCTTTATGTCTTCCAGGGAACATGGTCCACAAAAGTCTGCCATCATACAGTGCAGCCGAAACTGAGGTGATAATAGACCATCTGGTACAGCACTATGAACAGCTGTTTGGCCGGACAGCCCATGATCAGCAGGAGAGGACTGCCCTGTGGAACGAGCTAGTCCACAGGGTCAATGATGTCGGACTGCATAGCCACAGCTATGAGCAGGTCCGGCATCATTGTACTGACCTGCTTCGCCATGTACATCAGCGTGTAGCTGCCGTATGGGGGGGACCACCTCACAATGGGGCGGCAACCCACCCATCCACCCCTCATCCATGTGGAGGAGCTTCTCAGCAGCCTTGTGGCACCTGCCCACTTGCAGCAACAACACCTGGCAGGGCACATTGTGGAGGTGGCTGCCACCGACACACCAGCTGAGGAGCATGCAGGTAAGGCCCCAGGGCACATCAGTACACCATGTTTGTGTATGCCTCTGCATCTGTACAGGTACATCATAAAAATCTGAGATGTCATATACATAGTCTGTTGCTGTGTAGTAGTAACATGTAGTAGGAACATGGTGCACACATGTCTGCCATCATACAGTGCCGCCAAAACCGAGTTGATAATAGACCATCTGGTACAGCACTATGAACAGCTGTTTGGCTGGACAGCCCACGATCAGCAGGAGAGGACCGCCCTGTGGAATGAGCTAGTCCACAAGGTCAGTGATGTTGGACTGCATAACCGCAGCTATGAGCAGGTCTGGCATCATTGCATCAACCTGCTTCACCATGTATGTCAGCGTGTAGCTGCCGTATGGGGGGGGGCCACCTCACAATGGGGGGTACCCACCCATCCACCCCCTCGTCCATGTGGAGGAGCTTCTCAGCAACCTTGTGGAACCTGCCCGCCTGCGTACATTGTAGAGGTGGGTGCCACCGACACACCAGCTGAGGAGCATGCAGGTAAGGCCCCAGGGCACATCAGTACACCACTCGTGTGTATGCATCTGCATCTGTACAGGTACATCATGCAAATCTGAGATGTCATATACATAGTCTGTTGCTGTGTAGTAGTAATAAAGAGTTGTGCATAAGCTGTATTATTGTGGAATTCTACTGTTGATGTTACATAATGCTGCACTCACACTTTATGAATGCCACAGCTGTGGCCACTGACATCAACTTTCTCACACTCCTATGTAGGTCCCTCCAGGATACCACCATGGCAGCAGCCTGTAGCCGGTAGGTATGGTTCATGTTCATGCATGATAATACACCGGGCATGTAATAGCTATCGAATATTCCATGCACACATCTAACACACCTACCCATACTGCATGCTGTACATGTTCATGTGTTGTTGCTGTGAAATGCACTGCATCACAGTAGAGACCATGCTGAGGTATCGGAAGGGTACAACAGACACATGCAAGATAACTAACATCCTGCCAATGTGCAATGTGTCCACAGGGATGAGAAGTATGGCAGGACACACTGTCTAATAGGGACATGTGTGAGGCAACACCCCCATGGCTGTAGTTGCACACAATCAGGTTAAGTAAATGTGGCAGACGTAACCCTGACCCCACAGCACTCATGACAGCAGTGTGTGCACTCCAATGGATGTGCGCATGAGTAGACCTTGCAACCATGCAGAGGTCAGGGACATGTGTAGGACACCCCCACAGCCATAGTAAGGTCTGCTGGTTGTCACTGTAATAGTCTTGTACTGGTCATACATGCACTGCTGATGTTGTGATCTGTAAAACAGACATCAGGCATTCACAAATTATATCTGTTCACATATCATCCCAGGTATGAATAGCTATAAGACATAGGGGCTTTGAGCATTGGAGTGGACATAACTGACACAGTACTACATATGCAGCAATGGTTTCTACATGGGTTCCTATCACGTGATCCAAATTTGTAAATGGCGAACGCGTATTGAGCGAACCCGATTGGTCAAAATGTCGAAACATTGAGTGTGTAACACGGAAATTGCTGTAGGGAATGTTTTCCCTTTACTTCAATGCAGTGCAATCTCGGAGTAGGAATATTTAAGTAGTGGGAGTGCAGGGGGGCTTGCCCCCCTGCCTACAGCATTTAAGTAAGTATAGTTTTTTATTTTTATATTTTTATTATATTTTTGAAATTTCAAACATCGCTCATATGGTGTCGACCATATGGTGTTTGATGCTTGAAACTTTTGAAAATATAATATAGACCCTTTCTACACCTGTGAGGAATGGTGCACAGTACAAGGCAGGGTGCAGAACAGCTCCACAGTAAAACACTTTGTACATGGGGACAGTGTTAACAAGGGGAAGGGCCATCACCTACCAACACAGCCCATGCGTCACACACATGTATACTGCCACTAGCATGAAGTCACTATAGTTGCACTGCATGCTGTTGAGCACCATATGTAATGCATGCTGACAGAAGGGTAATAGAAGGATATGTTAATGAGTAGTGCTAATGAGTGTATGTTAGCAAGTGCCTTGCTGGATGGGGAACATATGAAACTGAATGTGGGACTGTCTGTAAACCCAAGGAAAGGGAGGTAGTAAGGTGGACTGTCAGTGTGAGTGTGTGTGTGAGTGTGTGTGAGTGTGTGTGAGTGCGTGTGAATGTGTGTACTGTTATGCAATGCTGTACAGGTCTTAAAGTGTGTATTCATTTCTCCCACAGGTGGCAAGGTGGGTCAGGGTCCCTCCTGCACTCAAACTTATGCAAGTGTCTGCACAGACACCAATGATGATGATGGTACAGTTAACGCACAGGTGGGGTTGTCAGAGGCCGACATTGTGCCAACATCTGTCATCACTCTCCTAGCCACCCCAAGCCTGCACACAGTTACAGTGCCCCTACAAACCCCATCACATGTGGCCATAGCAGATGGACAGTTGGAGGTTGGTGGCAGTGACCAGGAAAGTGTGGTGTCCATGCCAACTGTGTTGGGTCACAGTCAGCATTGCTAGATGCCTGGCAGGGCAAGACATCAGCAGATGTACTGTGGTGCTCATGGGAGGGCTGCAGGTCATCATGTCCCTGGCAGAGGCGCCACAATTGATACCAACAGGAGTATGTTTCAGGCCATAATGGAGGCACAGGCATGAATGGAAATATACACCAGACAGGGCTTGAGGCTGCAGAGGTCTGCTTTCTCAGCTGTAAGTGGCAACCTCCGTGAACTTGCTGTTGCCCTCCGTGAACAGACCGAGGTCATGGATAGACGGTGGGGCGAGATGACGGGCCTCCTCGACTGTGGTATGTCTGTGCTTGAATGTGTCATAGGAGTGGTGCAATGGACATAGGCCAGAAACACCAGTAGCTGGCAGCCAATGTGGACGTGCCAGGATGTCAAGCCACTCCCATAGTGGCAGTACTTGCCTCAGCACACCATTGGGGGTGCTGTCCACACCACACCACAGCAGGCATTGTGCATGTGGCCCTGGCCAGTCCCAGGTGGGATATGGTTCTAGCAGGCATCTGTCATCATTAGGGGAGAGTAGCACCTCAAGGTCTGTACCAGCACGTGCCCATGGAACCCCTGGCAGGCACAGTCAGCGTGTCCGTGGCCGGAGGCAGTGAACTACACACTGTGCCAGGTATGGTCTGCAGCTGTCCAACAACACCTGTATAGGGCAGCCACATGGCAGAACTGTGTGCATGCATACCCACACACTATGCAACCACACCTAGGGTGACCCCATACCGACACACATCACCACACTCCAATCAAAGAACCATACCCCTCACCCACACACATGGTGACACATGTATGGACCACCCTCGGCCTCTGACACACCAGCAACACACCCTGTGCATATGATGATACCTGTGCCACATCCCTGTCATCCATAACATTGATGCAGGGACAGGCTAATATGGTTCTGATGCACACTGTGACTGTAATAGAGTGCTGCAATGTACTGCAGTGTAAGATGTTGTCAGGGGTAATGTGTTATGCATACATGTCAGGTAGTGTAGCCATGCAACTATGATGCATTTAACACACCCTGTACATATGATGATACCTGTGCCACATCCCTGTCATCCATAACATCGATATAGGGACAGGCTAATATGGTTCTGATGCACACGGTGACTAATAGAGTGCTGCAATGTACTGCAGTATAAGATGTTGTCAGGGGTAATGTGTAATGCATACATGTCTGATAGTGTAGCCATGCAGCTATGATGCATTTAACACACCCTGTGCATATGATGATACCTGTGCCACATCCCTGTCACCCATAACATCGATGCAGGGACAGGCTAATATGGTTCTGATGCACACAGTGACTGTAATAGAGTTCTGCAATGTACTGTAGTGTAAGATGTTGTCAGGGGTCATGTGTAATGCATACATGTCAGGTAGTGTAGCCATGCAGCTATGATGAATTTCAGCTGTTGGTAACACTTATTGTTATCTCCATAATGTTATCCATTTGTGTTGTAGACGTACATGTGTCAGCAGGAGGATGATCTGCAGTCATATTCCACAAGGGTATGTCACTGTGGTGACACCATGGCCATGACATATCTGGTGTACAGTTGCACACATGTCACAGGTATGTATAACAGTTATTGCCCATGCAACATTGACCAGTGGCCTACTGGTACATGTATAATCTGCACCCTTATGTCAACCCATCCACATACACACACATCCTTACTTGGCGACACTGTGTCTAGACCCCTACCTAGGTATGTAGTGCTACTGAACTGTGTGGCTTTCATTGAACACACTACACCATCTGTAGGGTGAGGTGTGTACCAGGTCACATGTTACATGCAGAACATCCACAGACATGTACAATACGGTAATGGGGGATTTAATGTTTGTTTATGGGAAATACAGGTCTATGTCATATAATCAAACTTCCAAAATTTTGAACACCATATGTTCAAACTTGGAAGTTTGAAATATGACAGCATTGAAACCTCAGAACAGCAAATTTTTTTCCTGGGAAAAAATTCGCTGTTCCGAAAAACATACACACACACAACACAAGCACACCAAAAACCTAATAAACCTACACTAAGCCTTGCATACGCAACTATCTATGCACTAACATTAACCCAAACCCTAATGTCTGTCACTATCACACACTTAACTTACCCGCACTCTAACCCTAAAGTCCCTCACTATCGCACACTTAACTTACCCGCACCCTAACCCTAAAGTCCATCACTATCACACTCTTTCCTTACCCATACCCTAATCCTAAAGTCCATCACTATCGCACACTTACCTTACCTGCACCCTAAACCTAAAGTCCGTCACTATCACACACTTTACCTGCACCCTAACCCTAAAGTCCATCACTATTGCACACTTGCCTTACCCGCACCCTAACCCCAATGTCCGTCAAACTCACTAACTTACCTTAACCCTATCTGTAACTTTTGCACCACAGTAGACAAAATGTCAAAGCTGCAGAAACAGCAAAGGAACAAACAGTGCAAACACAACTAATAACCACAAAAGCACTGTGTAGAGAAGAGGACGTAACCTTAAAGACTGGTTGACCCCTTCACATGTAAGGAATAAGAAAATGAAGAAAGTTAATGGCACATTTCCATGTAAAATGTGTCCTCAGTGTCCTTGGATGGCTGAAAAATGCAGTTTATATGTTGAGGCTAGGGGAAAGGAAATTTTTAGTAGATCACACAGTACTTGTGACTCGTTTGGAGTTGTTTATATTGCTCCTGTAAGATCTGCTCAAGCTTTTATGTAGGGAAGACAGAAAGGAGGATTTGGAGAAGAATATATGAACATTTGAACGATATAAAAAACAAAAAAATTACCAATGCTCTTTACAAACATACTTTATCCTGCCCTCTGGCAAAATATTCATTTTTTATTATTGAAGAGGTACAACAGGATGAAAGAGGTGGGCCATGGGAAACTCAGATAGAGTATTGTGAACTTTATTGGAAATTGGTCTTAGAAGCCAATAGGGCCCCAGGATTAAATGATTTTGTCTCCCTTACATCAATGTTAAAAATGAGAACAGCTAGACTTTAGGATTACATTTAGTTTTTAGTTTTTATATGAATACTGATATTAATCAATTTAATTAGTATTTAAAGCTGTATTTATTCCAATAAGATATATATTGTACAACATATATTTAATACAATTAATATATATATGTGTTTTTTTATATATTTTATATCCTTGTTAATACAAACATTCATTAATTGTATCTATTTATTTATTTTATTTATTTATATTTAACATTTAATAGGCTCATTCACAGAATTGGAGCTTGTATCATGACATTCCTTTTAGTTTTTATATTCAGGACAGCCTGATTTGGAGCAGTGATTTTGTTATTTATTGTGATGTGTTAATGTGATGTTTTATGAAGACCACTAGAGGGGCTGTTATCTTTATTATATGAAAAGGCTGCTGGGATTATTCTGTTTACATATATTCATATTAGTTCCTTATTTTTAAGAGATTATATGAAATTATTTTACTATTCAGTTTAGTTGATTTAGAATCATAGACATTTTTTATTATGTATTATGAAACATTCATTCATTGTTTTCCTTTTGGGATATGAAAGTTTTATGTGTAATAAGCTGTATGTAATTAATATGTATGAGCAACTTTCCCGATTGGATGGTTTGAATTAATTGTTTTATTGCAGTTGATATAAATTATGTGCTAGAAATGCGGTTAGTTGTCTGATGAAGTCTGAATTTGTGACAAAAAACGTGTTTGTGTTACTCCTGATGTTTTATAATAAACTGTTATCTGATTTATTCCTGAGCTGTCCGGTGCATCGCTTTTCTCTACACAGTGCTTTTGTGGTTATAAGCTGCAGAAATAGCCAACCAAATTCTTTCCCTGGGAAAAATTTGTATTTCCGCGGCTTCGACATTTTCAATTTTCGAACTTCTCCGTTCAAACTTCTGGTATTCACAAATCTGAATGCTCGATTAAATGACATAGACCTGAGAATATATAGTGTGTCATACCATCATATACACATTGACTGACACATAACAGGCAGACACATATTTTAGAGACCTGGGTGTATTGTTGCTAACTAACTAGTCTATGTGTCCAATGTGTTACAGGTAGGCTGAACACAGCACATGTGTAACTGGGCTGTATCCTATCAGTTATCTGTATGGTTGATGGTGACAGTGGCTACCAGAGAGTGGTACATGGGCCATATACCAGGTGTACCATGATGTAATGACAGTGTACACAGCACCCACATCCCTCACTGGATATTGTACACACTGGAACTCATCTTGATACTCTGACATACCCACTATCACACATTGCACATGATGCCAAAACAACCCATTGCATATTGCAACAGTAGTACCAGAGAAATATGTATGTAATGCACACGCCACAGGCATAGTAGGGTGTTGCATTGCGATGCCACACCTATGGGCGACAACAACAATATATGTACTACTGTGTGGCAATGTGTATTGTAATGGAAGTATGTGGCTTTGGAATGATGTACCCTACAGATATGCAGACATGCACGCATACATACACACACGTGGCAGACCTCACTGGGATTCCCATGCCTACTGACCCATTTGTACAACACTGTTGGGCTGGTACTGCAAGGCACATGTAGCTATTAGGGAGAGGAGTGTAACAGGCTACATGTCATGTCCAATACAGCAGTGGCCACATCTGACTATAGCAATGGGAGTGGTGGTGGTTGTGAAGGCAGTCATGGACTTTCCAACTACAGGTGTACTAACATACGAACAATGCTAACCTCAGTAATGCACACATACATGTGTAAATACTGTGGTGCATTGCTGTAGGTGGTCATAGCTGTGTACCTGGCTGTTGTCCATGGAGGGACTGGATGTGTAGGGTGTGTGTGTGTACATTGGTATCATGCCACCTGCCATGTGCCAGCAGGCAATTTATCAACAGAAACCACATTAGTGACTGGCAGGGTGAGAGTGACATGCATCAACCAATAATCTAGATGCCTTCTACACATAGCCACTGAGGTGTTCCAGTTGACATGTATGCAACATGCTGTACAACACGTGGTTAGTGTCTGTGATGGAGACCTGTACCCAAGCATGTTCAGTTGACTGTGGTAGTGTAGTGTAGGTACCGGTGGCATGTGGCCCATACAGGGTGATGTCTCCTATATGTGACAAGTAGTACACAGCTGGACACACATGTCTGTATCAATCAAGCAAATGTTGTCTGTACGTATCCCAGCTGGATACCTGCCATCTGCAAATCTGTAGAGGGACTGACAGACACCAGTTTGGTGAGTAGCTATGCAGTAGGATGAATGTGTCAACAGATGGATATTTGACAACGATGAGTATGCCATTACTAAGTGTTGTAAGCCATCACTAACATGTGCTGCACCGACGGTACTCCACAGTTACATTTCACATGTCTGAGTATCATCCAGTAGGGGCTATATATGGTGACACAGCCCACACACCAGGTACACAACAGTGAGGCCTCAGGGTGCAACTATACCTGCAGGTGTGCTTGTTGTCAGTAGTAATGTTAGTACTGCACCCTTCCCTGAGACAGCACTGTCGACAGTAGTAATATCATGTTACACTGTATGCCTGTGTGACAGCATGTACCCTGGGTTGCTACCCCTGCATGTCACACATTCACATGGATAACAGTGCTGTGCAGGCCTCATATACTTGTGTGTCCCAGACATGACACTTAATACCCTTTGCTATAGTAATGAGAGCTCATAGACACACGTACTGTACATTGCAGGACATACATATATTACAGATGTAATTTCCCAGGGTTTGACATACCCTCTGTGTAGACAGTATGCCACAGAGTATAGCTGGTGGATGTCTAGATGGTCAGCATAGGCCATCTGTTTGATGCCTGTGATTCTTATAGTGAGGTATTTCCACTGTCTTCCCAGCTGCCGCAGCTGTCTTGCAAGGTACACACCAAACGGGGTGTTGTACTCTATACAGGGTGTAATGAGGGATGAGTACAGTAGTACAATTACCCCCTTTTCTCTGAATGTAAAGCCCTCAGTGATGAGGTGTGCCACATAGGAGGATTTCCTTACTGTTGTGGCTATGTGGTTAATGAAGGGGGAGACCACTATCCACCTGTGTCCCTATGTCTGTCAGCACATTGTCGGTGTTTAGTGTACTGCCACCTATGTGGTACTTCATGGGTACATGGTATGCCCAAAGGAGATAACTATACATTATGTGCCATTACGCTTGAGCCCATGGCTCTGGTACCAAGCATCTGTTTCTGTAAAGCCATGTTGTAGAAAATCCACAACATTTGGGGATCCAATAATGGCTCCCAGTTTGCAGTCATCTGTCAACTTTGTTAGCCAGAGTTCCGTAGTGTTGGCCTGTACTTCAGGGAGGTAGATGCCAAACAAGAGCTGTGCCAGGACTGATCCTGACATGCTCCAATTAGTCAATTGTCTGGAGCAGGGATCAGACATGGTTACGTTTACAGTCTGGGTTCCGTCGGTAAGTCAGTTGGCAACCCATCAAGTGACACGAGTGTTTATGGCCAGCTTTGCATGTTTAACTATGTCTCTAGACTGGGCGATGCTGTCAAAGGCCTTGAAGAAGTTCAGATAGGCTGCGTGCAAAGCCTTACCCTCCTCCACAGCTCTGGAGACTGAATCAAAGTAGTCAAACAGGGTCAGGAGACAAGATCGGCCCTGCACAAGCCCAACCAGGGTGGGGTCCAGTGTTTACTGGGTGCCAATGTCTTTGTTAATGGGTTGCATGATAATGCATTCCATGCCTTTGCAGATCAGGCTCTGATGGGAAGGTAGTTCCTGGGATCCAAGGTGGATTCCCCCTTGTGGAGTGTGATAACTGTAGCTGTGTGCCACTCAGTGGGATAGACGCCTGAAGTAATGCTATGATTAGACATGGCACTTAGTTGAGATGCAGACTTATGTAGTAGTTCATGTATTACACAGCCTGGGATGTCTTCTGGTCCCATGGCTGCTGTATTCCTAGCAGTGAAGTCAGCAGATTCCACCTGTGTGGCCATGATTACTGGAATTTGGCAACCTTTTGTTACTGAGATGTGCCCTTTAGGGGTGAGGGAGGCTGAATGTGGCACTAAATCAGTCTGCCCGGATATTGGAACACTCCTTTGAATCAGTATATTTAATGCCAATCTGTTGTAGCACAGAGCAATTCTGAGCATTGCGGTGTAGATCTTGGACATAACTATAGAATGCCTTGTGGCTGTCTTTGAAATCTATGGCAATTATATTTATATAACAAGCTGTGGCAGATTTCGAGGGATAGCAGCTTCTTACTGAGGCTGGTAAGGGAGCAGTTTCCATTTTGGGATTATTCTGTTAAATGCAACAGTGTCTTCATTCTGTTGTTTAGACTGTTCATGGCAGTGGAGCACAAGATTGGCTTCCTTGTTTGAAGGACAGTGTTTCAGGTCTATGTGGGATTGGCACAATGCATGCATGAGTGGATGTGCCCACACAGTACCTTAGTGTAGGAATCACTAGTTGCACTTTCAGTTCCCATGTCCATGGGTGTCATGAGGTTTGTCACATCTGACTTGAGTAGCATGGCGTTGGCTTTGCAGAGGATATTCATGGAGGATCGTTACTGGTGGGTGGGGGTAGGATGTGGATGTCAATGATGATTACCTAATGGTCAGACCTGAACTATGAGGGGTGGCCACTGGTGTGGGGCATCTGACACCCATGTTGGTAATGACCAGGTCTAGGATATTGGAGGCCCTGGTTGGACAATGGATGTTCCCGGAACCATTGGTAAAGGGTAGTGGTACATGGGGTGTTTTCCCAGTTAATGGCAGAGTATTTGGAATCACCCAGTATTATGGTGTTTGATTGTATCTTAATATTGTCCAGTATGTTTATAATGGTGTAGTGAGAATCTTGGACCAAGAAGGGGGATCAGTAGTCAGCTACAATTTGGATTGCAGTCGTTCATGATGTTAGTTGCATCTGGTGATTCTCAGAAGCATTGTGGTTGACACTAGGCTGGAGGTGTGAATGACCTTGATGAATATAGACACTCCTCCACCTGTAGTGTTGTGGTCTTGGTTTGTTGCCCGACATGTGTGATGAGGGTTGTAGGCAGGTATTACAGGTGTACTGTCTGGAGCATTGCAGCAGGTCCCAGGTACTGCACAGATATCCATGTTCCCCATCTGTATGTGTGGCTTAGGAGAGTGCCTGTTTAGGTTTAGACTTCTAACACTGAGTCACATTACCGGCAGTTTTGCATGCTTGTAAGTGTTACAGTGGTGGTTTTCCCCTTTGAACCTTGCCTAGATTAGGCATTATGTGGGGTGCCAGGAGCTGTAGCCAGTAACCTGAATCCCAGGGGAAACATGCGCAGTCTGTCTCTGCCAGAGCATCGGGGTTTGTACATCATGTCGCCCCAGGTAGACAGATAATGGAGCCCCTTTGAATGACATCAGATGCTTAGCCACTTGTTGAAGTCAGTGCTGTGTATATGTATATGTGTGGTATTTATATGTATATATGTACATATATATCCCCATATATGTATGTGGATATGTATATGGCCATATATGTATGTGGATATGTATATGTGTATATATCTACATAGATATGTGGATATATGTACACATATATCTGTTTGGCATATGTCCAGAACATAGAGTAGAGTCCTACCTCAGTACCAATAGTCCCAACACCGTAGTGCAAGGAGATATCACAGATGTATTGAGGGTATATATGTAGACTGTTGCCACTATCATAGTGGTGTCTTAACAGACATGTTGGGTGTGGGAGGTCGTATCTGCTGTAGACATGTGCACTATTGCCTACGGACAGACATCCTAGGGGCAGCATAGTACAGACCCACTGCTAGCACAGTAATGATGCTGTGGACTACAGCAGGGATATGGCCACTACATGTGAACAGTGTGGCACTCTGTGGTCAGTCCAGAAGTGTACACATGTCCCCTTTATGCAGACATTTGGACCATGCCTCCAAATGTGGATGTTACTAGCCAGGTACATGGGTATATCACAACAATACTGGGGTACATATGCCCACACAGTGTATGCATGCATACACGCCAGTCTGTCCAAACACATAATACCTGGTGCTGCTGAGTTCACATGGCCACATAATACCCAGTAGAGAATAACATACATCTGTACAGCATACCACAGCTTTGCCAGTACTACACAACAGTTATGCTGGCCTGGCAGCAGTATGTCCTGCAAATAACTGGACATAACAGCACACTACATATTTACAGCAGGCTGCTAGGCGTGTCACAAAGCACTGGGAAAACTACAGGCAGACTGCCACAACTCTGGAACACATATTGTATGGGAGAATGAATACACATATACCTGCGATTATAGCGGGCTTGACACTCAGGTCACAGCACAGCATAGCAGACACCTGTAAGTAAATGCATACCCACATCCAATGGCAATGCAGTCACAGCCACATATGATATGCAAGGTTAACACTGGAGTGGCATGTAACATCAGCTAGAACCTGATGGAGAACAATGGCGTCTACCACAGTCTGTACAGAGCCCATGTGATGTAAGTGCAATACACATGCAGTCATCAATCATCATAACTCAGGGGTCTGCAACCTGCAGATTGGAGCCACATGTGTCTCTTCAGCCCTGCAGTAGTGGGTCCTTGTACCTGAGAGGATTATGGACACACTACCACACAACACACACACACACACACACACACACACACACACACACACACACACACACACACACACACACACACACACACACACACACACACACAGACCCAGCCATCCCAACACAGGAACACAGGTATGGACATATGTTAGGTATTGTTGTTAGACATGTGGTTATATTATATGTAGTATAACTATAAATGGGACAGTATATGCTATGCTAACTTCATTGTAGGAGTCAGATAGCTGTTGTGCCCCCCGGTGACATTACTTCAGTGGGTGAGGGGACAGGAATGGCTATTTGGATAGTGAAGGCCGCAGACCTCTGCCATACGTACACTGACCATAGTACTGTACACACATAGGTTCATAGGTTCATAGGTTCATACTAGGCTATCTGCCCTAGGGCATTTGTAAGCCTAGCCAGAGTGTGTTTGGCTTTCACCACCCATTTTAAATTAATTTTGCTATGTCCTTTTTCGAGGTTAGTATACTGTGCCTCTGTCTAACAGTGACACAGAAGTGATACCCGGGGTAAACCTACGATCCCCCATCCACTCATCAAGATTCCTCTTGAAGAGAGTCAATGAGGGACTCTACCTAACCTGGACTGGGATTTTATTCAAGAGTGAAGGGAGCCTCTGGGTTATGAATCTGTCCCTCCAGCATATCCTATTTATTTCAGTGCTGAGGTTCAAGTCTCGAAAGCGTAGCTTGATGGGATTTGGATTTTCTGAGGTGCAGCATGTCCATTAATTCCGGGTTGGACATGGCTTTATACGTCAGGCACAGATCGCCTCTGAGCAGGCGGTATGCCACTGAGTAGAGCTGGAGTTTCTTTAACCGGGCAGCATATGGCATTTGTTTGAGCCCTTTGATCCTCTTGGTGAGGTACTTTTGGCATCTTTCCAGTTGCTGCAGGTGTCTGGTAAGGTACATCCCAAAACGGATATTGTACTCAATTATGGGCCTGATGAGGGATGAGTAGAGAAGCACGATGACCTCCCCTGATCTAGATGTGAATCCCTTCATGATTAGGTGGGCTATATAAAATGTTTTTCTAACCACTTTGGCCTCGTGGTTGTCAAATGAGAGACTGCTATCAACTTGGGTCCCCAAATCCCTAATTACTTCTTCTATACTTAATGGATTACCACCTATGTGGTAATTTGTGGGCACTTTGTTTTTGCCAAACTATACACTTTTTGGAATTTAGCTTGAGGCCATGGCTCTGG